>NW_022143843.1:0-20593 GCF_007565055.1 Rhinopithecus roxellana
ATTGCTGGGGGAGTAGACACACACGTGTGATAAAGTAATTAATGTTCAGGGGGAAGATGATGATTGGACTCCCAAAACACGGGTGCCGTGGCCACGGCTGGGAGCCCCGGATTGCGTGGGGGCGGGTCTCCCGCCCTCCGGCGATCGCGGGCCGCCAGCCGCGGGGTGGCGTGCCGTGAGGACGGCTGGGCGGCCCGGATCGCAGGGGTCGGGTCCCCCGCCCCCCGGGATCGGGGGCCGTCTGCTGCCGGGGGGCGTGCCGTGGCAGCAGCCGTGGGGCCCACAGTTAGGTGTACACTGCCTGTGGTATTAGGGGTAATAATATGGTTATTAAAATCAATGATGGATTTAAAAAATTGTCAATCGTACTAATAATAGGATACCATTGTAAATTTCGATAATTATTGAATGTACATGAATATGCACGCTTAGTATTAATTATTGATATTAATGTCATTGAACATTCTTATTAGTCCCTAATACTAATAATTATTTTCTAACCAGCATCAGTTTGTATTGATGTCAGTCACATTCATTGCGGATAACATTATTTGATTATTAATGGGGAGATGATTATTAATTGCCATTCCAAATCGTGAACATTTTAATCCAGCATAAATTTTTACGAAGTTTGTGATGATTAGTATCGATTATTAATATTCATTTTTAATATATTTATTAATATTAATAATTAATAGCCTGGTTCATGATGTCCACCTGGTGAGGATATTACTTTAAACATCAGATAAGGTGTACACGGACCCAGTTTATTGCTTCAAATTTCCGCCCGAGAGGGGAATATGAGACAGGCAATATTGCTGGGAGTAGACACACACGTGGGATAAAGTAATTAATATTCCGGGGGAAGATGATGATTCCACTCCCAATACAGGGGTGCCGTGGCGGCGGCTGCGGGCCCCGGATCGCGGGGAGGCGGGTCCCCCCCACTCCCCGGCGGTGTGGGGCCACCAGGCGCCGGGGGGCGTGCCGTGGCGGCGGCTGGGGTCCCCGGGATCGGGGGCCGTCTGCTGCCGGGGGGCGTGCCATGGCGGCGGCTGTGGGGCCAAAGCTAGGTGTACACTGCCTGTGGTATTAGGGGTAATAATATGGTTATTAAAATCAATGATGGATTTAAAAAATGGTCAATCGTACTAATAATAGGATACCATTGTAAATTTCGATAACTATTTAATGTACATGAAGATGCAGGCTTAGTATTAATTATTACTATTAATGTCATTGAACATTATTGTTAGTCCCTAACACTAATCATTATTTTGTCACCAGCATCAGTTTGTATTGATTTAAGTCACATTCATTGCGGATAACATTATTTGATTATGAATGGGGAGATGAATATTAACTGCCATTCTAAATATTTAACATTTCAATTCAGCATAAGTTTTTGGATGTTTATTGTGATCATTAATATCGATAATTAATATTAATATTCATTATATTTATTAATACTAATAATTAATGGAGTTGTTCCCGATGTCCACCTCGTGAGGATGATATTACTTTAAACATCAGAAAAGCTGTACACGAACCCGGTGTTATTGCTTCAAATTGCCACCCAAGAGGGGACTATGAGACAGGCAATATTGCTGGGAGTAGAAACACAAGTGTGAAAAGTAATTAATATTCAGGGGGAAGATGATGATTGAACTCCCAATACAGGGGTGCCGTGGCGGCGGCTGGGGGCCCCGGATCGCGGGGGGCGGGTCCCCCGCCCCCCGGCGTTCGGGGTCCGCCAGCCGCCGGGGGGCGGCCGTGGCGGCGGCTGGGGCCCCGGATCGCGGGGGGGCGGGTCCCCGCCCCCCGGCGTTCGGGGTCCGCCAGCCGCCGGGGGGCGGCGTGGCGGCGGCTGGGGCCCCGGATCGCGGGGGGGCGGGTCCCCCGCCCCCGGCGTTCGGGGTCCGCCAGCCGCCGGGGGGCGGCGTGGCGGCGGCTGGGGCCCCGGATCGCGGGGGGGCGGGTCCCCCGCCCCCCGGCGATGGGGGTCCGCCAGCCGGGGGGGGGCGTGGCGGCGGCTGGGGCCCCGGATCGCGGGGGGGCGGGTCCCCCGCCCCCGGCGTCGGGTCCGCCAGCCGCCGGGGGGGGGGCGTGGCGGCGGCTGGGGCCCCGGATCGCGGGGGGGCGGGTCCCCCGCCCCCCGGCGATGGGGTCCGCCAGCCGCCGGGGGGCGGCGTGGCGGCGGCTGGCGGCCCCGGATCGCGGGGGGGCGGGTCCCCCGCCCCCCGGCGATGGGGGTCCGCCAGCCGCCGGGGGGGGCCGTGGCGGCGGCTGGGGCCCCGGATCGGGGGGGCGGGTCCCCCGCCCCCCGCGATGGGGGTCCGCCAGCCGCCGGGGGCGTGCGTGGCGGCGGCGGCTGGGGCCCCGGATCGCGGGGGGGCGGGTCCCCCGCCCCCCGGCGATGGGGGTCCGCCAGCCGCCGGGGGGCGTGCGTGGCGGCGGCTGGGGCCCCGGATCGGGGGGGCGGGTCCCCCGCCCCCCGGCGATGGGGGTCCGCCAGCCGCCGGGGGGCGTGCGTGGCGGCGGCTGGGGCCCCGGATCGCGGGGGGGCGGGTCCCCCGCCCCCGGCGATGGGGTCCGCCAGCCGCCGGGGGGCGTGCGTGGCGGCGGCTGGGGCCCCGGATCGCGGGGGGGCGGGTCCCCCGCCCCCCGGCGATCGGGGTCCGCCAGCCGCCGGGGGGCGTGCGTGGCGGCGGCTGGGGCCCCGGATCGGGGGGGGCGGGTCCCCCGCCCCCCGGCGAGGGGTCCGCCAGCCGCCGGGGGCGTGCGCGTGGCGGCGGCTGGGGCCCCGGATCGCGGGGGGGCGGGTCCCCCGCCCCCCGGATCGGGGTCCGCCAGCCGCCGGGGGGCGTGCGTGGCGGCGGCTGGGGCCCCGGATCGCGGGGGGGCGGGTCCCCCGCCCCCCGGCGATCGGGGTCCGCCAGCCGCCGGGGGGCGTGCCGTGGCGGCGGCTGGGGCCCCGGATCGCGGGGGGGCGGGTCCCCCGCCCCCCGGCGAGGGGTCCGCCAGCCGCCGGGGGGCGTGCGTGGCGGCGGCTGGGGCCCCGGATCGCGGGGGGGCGGGTCCCCCGCCCCCCGGCGAGGGGTCCGCCAGCCGCCGGGGGGCGTGCCGTGGCGGCGGCTGGGGCCCCGGATCGCGGGGGGGCGGGTCCCCCGCCCCCCGGCGATCGGGGTCCGCCAGCCGCCGGGGGGCGTGCGTGGCGGCGGCTGGGGCCCCGGATCGCGGGGGGGCGGGTCCCCCGCCCCCCGGCGATCGGGGTCCGCCAGCCGCCGGGGGGCGTGCGTGGCGGCGGCTGGGGCCCCGGATCGCGGGGGGGCGGGTCCCCCGCCCCCCGGCGATCGGGGTCCGCCAGCCGCCGGGGGGCGTGCGTGGCGGCGGCTGGGGCCCCGGATCGGGGGGGGCGGGTCCCCCGCCCCCCGGCGATCGGGGTCCGCCAGCCGCCGGGGGCGGCGTGGCGGCGGCTGGGGCCCCGGATCGCGGGGGGGCGGGTCCCCCGCCCCCCGGCGTTCGGGGTCCGCCAGCCGCCGGGGGGCGTGCGTGGCGGCGGCTGGGGCCCCGGATCGCGGGGGGGCGGGTCCCCCGCCCCCCGGCGATCGGGGTCCGCCAGCCGCCGGGGGGCGTGCGTGGCGGCGGCTGGGGCCCCGGATCGCGGGGGGGCGGGTCCCCGCCCCCCGGCGATGGGGTCCGCCAGCCGCCGGGGGGCGTGCGTGGCGGCGGGGGGCCCCGGATCGCGGGGGGGCGGGTCCCCCGCCCCCCGGCGATGGGGTCCGCCAGCCGCCGGGGGGCGTGCGTGGCGGCGGCTGGGGCCCCGGATCGCGGGGGGGCGGGTCCCCCGCCCCCCGGCGATCGGGGTCCGCCAGCCGCCGGGGGGCGTGCGTGGCGGCGGCTGGGGCCCCGGATCGCGGGGGGGCGGGTCCCCCGCCCCCCGGCGATCGGGGTCCGCCAGCCGCCGGGGGGCGTGCGTGGCGGCGGGGGGGCCCCGGATCGCGGGGGGCGGGTCCCCCGCCCCCCGGCGATCGGGGTCCGCCAGCCGCCGGGGGGCGTGCGTGGCGGCGGCTGGGGCCCCGGATCGGGGGGGGCGGGTCCCCCGCCCCCCGGCGAGGGGTCCGCCAGCCGCCGGGGGGCGTGCGTGGCGGCGGCTGGGGCCCCGGATCGGGGGGGGCGGGTCCCCCGCCCCCCGGCGATCGGGGTCCGCCAGCCGCCGGGGGGCGTGGCGTGGCGGCGGCTGGGGCCCCGGATCGCGGGGGGGCGGGTCCCCCGCCCCCGGCGAGGGGTCCGCCAGCCGCCGGGGGGCGTGCGTGGCGGCGGCTGGGGCCCCGGATCGCGGGGGGGCGGGTCCCCCGCCCCCCGGCGATCGGGGTCCGCCAGCCGCCGGGGGGCGTGCGTGGCGGCGGCTGGGGCCCCGGATCGCGGGGGGGCGGGTCCCCCGCCCCCCGGCGAGGGGTCCGCCAGCCGCCGGGGGGCGTGCGTGGCGGCGGCTGGGGCCCCGGATCGCGGGGGGGCGGGTCCCCCGCCCCCCGGCGATCGGGGTCCGCCAGCCGCCGGGGGGCGTGCGTGGCGGCGGCTGGGGCCCCGGATCGCGGGGGGGCGGGTCCCCCGCCCCCCGGCGATCGGGGTCCGCCAGCCGCCGGGGGGCGTGCGTGGCGGCGGCTGGGGCCCCGGATCGCGGGGGGGCGGGTCCCCCGCCCCCCGGCGATCGGGGTCCGCCAGCCGCCGGGGGGGCGTGCGTGGCGGCGGCTGGGGCCCCGGATCGCGGGGGGGCGGGTCCCCCGCCCCCCGGCGATCGGGGTCCGCCAGCCGCCGGGGGGCGTGCGTGGCGGCGGCTGGGGCCCCGGATCGCGGGGGGGCGGGTCCCCCGCCCCCCGGCGATCGGGGTCCGCCAGCCGCCGGGGGGCGTGCGTGGCGGCGGCTGGGGCCCCGGATCGCGGGGGGGCGGGTCCCCCCCCCCCGGCGATGGGGGTCCGCCAGCCGCCGGGGGGCGTGCGTGGCGGCGGCTGGGGCCCCGGATCGCGGGGGGGCGGGTCCCCCGCCCCCCGCGATGGGGTCCGCCAGCCGCCGGGGGGCGTGCGTGGCGGCGGCTGGGGCCCCGGATCGCGGGGGGGCGGGTCCCCCGCCCCCCGGCGATCGGGGTCCGCCAGCCGCCGGGGGGCGTGCGTGGCGGCGGCTGGGGCCCCGGATCGCGGGGGGGCGGGTCCCCCGCCCCCCGGCGATCGGGGTCCGCCAGCCGCCGGGGGGCGTGCGTGGCGGCGGCTGGGGCCCCGGATCGCGGGGGGGCGGGTCCCCCGCCCCCCGGCGTTGGGGGTCCGCCAGCCGGGGGGGCGTGCGTGGCGGCGGCTGGGGCCCCGGATCGCGGGGGGGCGGGTCCCCCGCCCCCCGGCGATCGGGGTCCGCCAGCCGCCGGGGGGCGTGCCGTGGCGGGGGGGGCCCCGGATCGCGGGGGGGCGGGTCCCCCGCCCCCCGGCGTTGGGGTCCGCCAGCCGCCGGGGGGCGTGCGTGGCGGCGGCTGGGGCCCCGGATCGCGGGGGGGGGTCCCCCGCCCCCCGGCGTTCGGGGTCCGCCAGCCGCCGGGGGGCGTGCCGTGGCGGCGGCTGGGGCCCCGGATCGCGGGGGGGCGGGTCCCCCGCCCCCCGGCGATCGGGGTCCGCCAGCCGCCGGGGGGCGTGCGTGGCGGCGGCTGGGGCCCCGGATCGCGGGGGGGCGGGTCCCCCGCCCCCCGGCGTTGGGGGTCCGCCAGCCGCCGGGGGGCGTGCGTGGCGGCGGCTGGGGCCCCGGATCGCGGGGGGGCGGGTCCCCCGCCCCCCGGCGTTGGGGGTCCGCCAGCCGCCGGGGGGCGTGCGTGGCGGCGGCTGGGGCCCCGGATCGCGGGGGGGCGGGTCCCCCGCCCCCGGCGTTCGGGGTCCGCCAGCCGCCGGGGGGCGTGCCGTGGCGGCGGCTGGGGCCCCGGATCGCGGGGGGGCGGGTCCCCCGCCCCCCGGCGTTCGGGGTCCGCCAGCCGCCGGGGGGCGTGCGTGGCGGCGGCTGGGGCCCCGGATCGCGGGGGGGCGGGTCCCCCGCCCCCCGGCGTTCGGGGTCCGCCAGCCGCCGGGGGGCGTGCGTGGCGGCGGCTGGGGCCCCGGATCGCGGGGGGGCGGGTCCCCCGCCCCCCGGCGTTCGGGGTCCGCCAGCCGCCGGGGGGCGTGCCGTGGCGGCGGCTGGCGGCCCCGGATCGCGGGGGGGCGGGTCCCCCGCCCCCCGGCGTTCGGGGTCCGCCAGCCGCCGGGGGGCGTGCCGTGGCGGCGGCTGGGGCCCCGGATCGCGGGGGGGCGGGTCCCCCGCCTCCCGGCCATCGGGGGTCGCCAGCCGACGGGGGGCGTGCCGTGGCGGCGGCTGCGGGCCCAGGATCGCGGGGGGGCGGGTCCCCCGACCCCGGTGATCGGGGCCGCCAGCCGCCGGGGGGCGTGCCGTGGCGGCGTCTGTGGGGCCCACAGCTAGGTGTACACTGCTTCTGGTATTAGGGGTAATAATATGGTTATTAAAATCAATGATGGATTTAAAAATTTGTCAATCGTACTGATAATAGGATACCACTGTAAATTTCGATAATTATTGAATGTACATGATGATGCACGCTTAGTATTAATTATTAATATTAATGTCATTGAACATTCTTATTAGTCCCTAATACTAATAATTATTTTCTAACCAGCATCAGTTTGTATTGATTTAAGTCACATTCATTGCGGATAACATTATTTGATTATTAATGGGGAGATTAATATTAATTACCATTCTAAATCGTTAACATTTCAATTCAGCATAAGTTTTTCGAATGTTTATTGTGATCATTAATATCGAGAATTAATATTAATATTTATTATATTTATTAATATTAATAATTAATGGACTTGTTCCTGATGTCCACCTGGTGAGGATGATATTACTTTAAACGTCAGAAAAGCTGTACACGAACCCGGTGCTATTGCTCAAATTTCCGCCCAAGAGGGGAATATGAGACAGGCAATATTGCTGGGAGACACACACGTGTGATAAAGTAATTAATGTTCAGGGGGAAGATGATGATTGGACTCCCAAAACACGGGTGCCGTGGCCACGGCTGGGAGCCCCGGATTGCGTGGGGGCGGGTCTCCCGCCCTCCGGCGATCGCGGGCCGCCAGCCGCGGGGTGGCGTGCCGTGAGGACGGCTGGGCGGCCCGGATCGCAGGGGTCGGGTCCCCCGCCCCCCGGGATCGGGGGCCGTCTGCTGCCGGGGGGCGTGCCGTGGCAGCAGCCGTGGGGCCCACAGTTAGGTGTACACTGCCTGTGGTATTAGGGGTAATAATATGGTTATTAAAATCAATGATGGATTTAAAAAATTGTCAATCGTACTAATAATAGGATACCATTGTAAATTTCGATAATTATTGAATGTACATGAATATGCACGCTTAGTATTAATTATTGATATTAATGTCATTGAACATTCTTATTAGTCCCTAATACTAATAATTATTTTCTAACCAGCATCAGTTTGTATTGATGTCAGTCACATTCATTGCGGATAACATTATTTGATTATTAATGGGGAGATGATTATTAATTGCCATTCCAAATCGTGAACTTTTAATCCAGCATAAATTTTTACGAAGTTTGTGATGATTAGTATCGATTATTAATATTCATTTTTAATATATTTATTAATATTAATAATTAATAGCCTGGTTCATGATGTCCACCTGGTGAGGATATTACTTTAAACATCAGATAAGGTGTACACGGACCCAGTGTTATTGCTTCAAATTTCCGCCCGAGAGGGGAATATGAGACAGGCAATATTGCTGGGAGTAGACACACACGTGGGATAAAGTAATTAATATTCCGGGGGAAGATGATGATTCCACTCCCAATACAGGGGTGCCGTGGCGGCGGCTGCGGGCCCCGGATCGCGGGGAGGCGGGTCCCCCCCACTCCCCGGCGGTGTGGGGCCACCAGGCGCCGGGGGGCGTGCCGTGGCGGCGGCTGGGGTCCCCGGATAGCGGGGGGCAGGTCCCCCGCCCCCCGGGATCGGGGGCCGTCTGCTGCCGGGGGGCGTGCCATGGCGGCGGCTGTGGGGCCAAAGCTAGGTGTACACTGCCTGTGGTATTAGGGGTAATAATATGGTTATTAAAATCAATGATGGATTTAAAAAATGGTCAATCGTACTAATAATAGGATACCATTGTAAATTTCGATAACTATTTAATGTACATGAAGATGCAGGCTTAGTATTAATTATTACTATTAATGTCATTGAACATTATTGTTAGTCCCTAACACTAATCATTATTTTGTCACCAGCATCAGTTTGTATTGATTTAAGTCACATTCATTGCGGATAACATTATTTGATTATGAATGGGGAGATGAATATTAACTGCCATTCTAAATATTTAACATTTCAATTCAGCATAAGTTTTTGGATGTTTATTGTGATCATTAATATCGATAATTAATATTAATATTCATTATATTTATTAATACTAATAATTAATGGAGTTGTTCCCGATGTCCACCTCGTGAGGATGATATTACTTTAAACATCAGAAAAGCTGTACACGAACGGGGTGTTATTGCTTCAAATTGCCACCCAAGAGGGGACTATGAGACAGGCAATATTGCTGGGAGTAGAAACACAAGTGTGAAAAAGTAATTAATATTCAGGGGGAAGATGATGATTGAACTCCCAATACAGGGGTGCCGTGGCGGCGGCTGGGGGCCCCGGATCGCGGGGGGGCGGGTCCCCCGCCCCCCGGCGTTCGGGGTCCGCCAGCCGCCGGGGGGCGTGCCGTGGCGGCGGCTGGGGGCCCCGGATCGCGGGGGGGCGGGTCCCCCGCCCCCCGGCGTTCGGGGTTCGCCAGCCGACGGGGGGCGTGCCATGGCGGCGGCTGCGGGCCCAGGATCGCGGGGGCCGAGTCCCCCGACCCCGGCGTTCGGGGTCCGCCAGCCGCCGGGGGGCGTGCCGTGGCGGCGGCTGGGGGCCCCGGATCGGGGGGGCGGGTCCCCGCCCCCGGCGTTCGGGGTCCGCCAGCCGCCGGGGGGCGTGCCGTGGCGGCGGCTGGGGGCCCCGGATCGCGGGGGGGCGGGTCCCCGCCCCCCGGCGTTCGGGGTCCGCCAGCCGCCGGGGGCGTGCCGTGGCGGCGGCTGGGGGCCCCGGATCGCGGGGGGGCGGGTCCCCCGCCCCCCGGCGTTCGGGGTCCGCCAGCCGCCGGGGGGCGTGCCGTGGCGGCGGCTGGGGGCCCCGGATCGCGGGGGGGCGGGTCCCCCGCCCCCGGCGTTCGGGGTCCGCCAGCCGCCGGGGGGCGTGCCGTGGCGGCGGCTGGGGGCCCCGGATCGCGGGGGGGCGGGTCCCCGCCCCCCGGCGTTCGGGGTCCGCCAGCCGCCGGGGGGCGTGCCGTGGCGGCGGCTGGGGGCCCCGGATCGCGGGGGGCGGGTCCCCCGCCCCCCGGCGTTCGGGGTCCGCCAGCCGCCGGGGGGCGTGCCGTGGCGGCGGCTGGGGGCCCCGGATCGCGGGGGGGCGGGTCCCCCGCCCCCCGGCGTTCGGGGTCCGCCAGCCGCCGGGGGGCGTGCCGGGCGGCGGCTGGGGGCCCCGGATCGCGGGGGGGCGGGTCCCCCGCCCCCGGCGTTCGGGGTCCGCCAGCCGCCGGGGGGCGTGCCGGGGCGGCGGCTGGGGGCCCCGGATCGCGGGGGGGCGGGTCCCCCGCCCCCGGCGTTCGGGGTCCGCCAGCCGCCGGGGGGCGTGCCGGGCGGCGGCTGGGGGCCCGGATCGCGGGGGGGCGGGTCCCCCGCCCCCCGGCGTTCGGGGTCCGCCAGCCGCCGGGGGGCGTGCCGTGGCGGCGGCTGGGGCCCGGATCGCGGGGGGGCGGGTCCCCCGCCCCCCGGCGTTCGGGGTCCGCCAGCCGCCGGGGGGCGTGCCGTGGCGGCGGCTGGGGGCCCCGGATCGCGGGGGGGCGGGTCCCCGCCCCCGGCGTTCGGGGTCCGCCGCCGGGGGGCGTGCCGTGGCGGCGGCTGGGGGCCCGGATCGCGGGGGGCGGGTCCCCCGCCCCCCGGCGTTCGGGGTCCGCCAGCCGCCGGGGGGCGGTGCCGTGGCGGCTGGGCGGCCCGGATCGCGGGGGGGCGGGTCCCCCGCCCCCCGGCGTTCGGGGTCCGCCAGCCGCCGGGGGGCGTGCCGTGGCGGCGGCTGGGGGCCCGGATCGCGGGGGGGCGGGTCCCCCGCCCCCGGCGTTCGGGTCCGCCAGCCGCCGGGGGGCGTGCCGTGGCGGCGGCTGGGGGCCCCGGATCGCGGGGGGGCGGGTCCCCCGCCCCCGGCGTTCGGGGTCCGCCAGCCGCCGGGGGGCGTGCCGTGGCGGCGGCTGGGCGGCCCGGATCGCGGGGGGGCGGGTCCCCCGCCCCCGGCGTTCGGGGTCCGCCAGCCGCCGGGGGGCGTGCCGTGGCGGCGGCTGGGGGCCCCGGATCGCGGGGGGGCGGGTCCCCCGCCCCCCGGCGTTCGGGGTCCGCCAGCCGCGGGGGCGTGCCGTGGCGGCGGCTGGGGGCCCGGATCGCGGGGGGGCGGGTCCCCGCCCCCCGGCGTTCGGGGTCCGCCAGCCGCCGGGGGGCGTGCCGTGGCGGCGGCTGGGGGCCCCGGATCGCGGGGGGGCGGGTCCCCCGCCCCCCGGCGTTCGGGGTCCGCCAGCCGCCGGGGGCGTGCCGTGGCGGCGGCTGGGGGCCCCGGATCGCGGGGGGCGGGTCCCCCGCCCCCCGGCGTTCGGGGTCCGCCAGCCGCCGGGGGGGGGCCGTGGCGGCGGCTGGGCGGCCCGGATCGCGGGGGGGCGGGTCCCCCGCCCCCCGGCGTTCGGGGTCCGCCAGCCGCCGGGGGGCGGGCCGTGGCGGCGGCTGGGGGCCCGGATCGCGGGGGGCGGGTCCCCGCCCCCGGCGTTCGGGGGCCGCCAGCCGGGGGGCGTGCCGTGGCGGCGTCTGTGGGGCCCACAGCTAGGTGTACACTGCTTCTGGTATTAGGGGTAATATATGGTTATTAAAATCAATGATGGATTTAAAAATTTGTCAATCGTACTGATAATAGGATACCACTGTAAATTTCGATAATTATTGAATGTACATGATGATGCACGCTTAGTATTAATATTAATATTAATGTCATTGAACATTCTTATTAGTCCCTAATACTAATAATTATTTTCTAACCAGCATCAGTTTGTATTGATTTAAGTCATTCATTGCGGATAACATTATTTGATTATTAATGGGGAGATTAATATTAATTACCATTCTAAATCGTTAACATTTCAATTCAGCATAAGTTTTTCGAATGTTTATTGTGATCATTAATATCGAGAATTAATATTAATATTATTATATTTATTAATATTAATATTTAATAGACCTGTTCCTGATGTCCACCGGGGGAGGATGATATTACTTGAAACATCAGAAATGGTGTACACGCACCCAGTGTTATTGCTTCAAATTTCCGCCCAAGAGGGGAATATGAGACAGGCAATATTGCTGGGAGTAGACACACACGTGTGATAAAGTAATTAATGTTCAGGGGGAAGATGATGATTGGACTCCCAAAACACGGGTGCCGTGGCCACGGCTGGGAGCCCGGATTGCGTGGGGGCGGGTCTCGCCCTCCGGCGATCGCGGGCCGCCAGCCGCGGGGTGGCGTGCCGTGAGGACGGCTGGGCGGCCCGGATCGCAGGGGTCGGGTCCCCCGCCCCCCGGGATCGGGGGCCGTCTGCTGCCGGGGGGCGTGCCGTGGCAGCAGCCGTGGGGCCCACAGTTAGGTGTACACTGCCTGTGGTATTAGGGGTAATAATATGGTTATTAAAATCAATGATGGATTTAAAAAATTGTCAATCGTACTAATATAGGATACCATTGTAAATTTCGATAATTATTGAATGTACATGAATATGCACGCTTAGTATTAATTATTGATATTAATGTCATTGAACATCTTATTAGTCCTAATACTAATAATTATTTTCTAACCAGCATCAGTTTGTATTGATGTCAGTCACATTCATTGCGGATAACATTATTGATTATTAATGGGGAGATGATTTAATTGCCATTCCAAATCGTGAACATTTTAATCCAGCATAAATTTTTACGAAGTTTGTGATGATTAGTATCGATTATTAATATTCATTTTTAATATATTTATTAATATTAATAATTAATAGCCTGGTTCATGATGTCCACCTGGTGAGGATATTACTTTAAACATCAGATAAGGTGTACACGGACCCAGGTTATTGCTTCAAATTTCCGCCCGAGAGGGGAATATGAGACAGGCAATATTGCTGGGAGTAGACACACACGTGGGATAAAGTAATTAATATTCCGGGGGAAGATGATGATTCCACTCCCAATACAGGGGTGCCGTGGCGGCGGCTGCGGGCCCCGGATCGGGGAGGCGGGTCCCCCCCACTCCCCGGCGGTGTGGGGCCACCAGGCGCCGGGGGGCGTGCCGTGGCGGCGGCTGGGGTCCCCGGATAGCGGGGGGCAGGTCCCCGCCCCCCGGGATCGGGGGCCGTCTGCTGCCGGGGGGCGTGCCATGGCGGCGGCTGTGGGGCCAAAGCTAGGTGTACACTGCTGTGGTATTAGGGGTAATAATATGGTTATTAAAATCAATGATGGATTTAAAAAATGGTCAATCGTACTATAATAGGATACCATTGTAAATTTCGATAACTATTTAATGTACATGAAGATGCAGGCTTAGTATTAATTATTACTATTAATGTCATTGAACATTATTGTTAGTCCCTAACACTAATCATTATTTTGTCACCAGCATCAGTTTGTATTGATTTAAGTCACATTCATTGCGGATAACATTATTTGATATGAATGGGGAGATGAATATTAACTGCCATTCTAAATATTTAACATTTCAATTCAGCATAAGTTTTTGGATGTTTATTGTGATTAATATCGATAATTAATATTAATATTCATATATTTATTAATACTAATAATTAATGGAGTTGTTCCCGATGTCCACCTCGTGAGGATGATATTACTTTAAACATCAGAAAAGCTGTACACGAACCCGGTGTTATTGCTTCAAATTGCCACCCAAGAGGGGACTATGAGACAGGCAATATTGCTGGGAGTAGAAACACAAGTGTGAAAAAGTAATTAATATTCAGGGGGAAGATGATGATTGAACTCCCAATACAGGGGTGCCGTGGCGGCGGCTGGGGGCCCCGGATCGCGGGGGGGCGGGTCCCCCGCCCCCGGCGTTCGGGGTCCGCCAGCCGCCGGGGGCGGGCCGTGGCGGCGGCTGGGGGCCCCGGATCGCGGGGGGGCGGGTCCCCCCCCCCCGGCGTTCGGGGTCCGCCAGCCGCGGGGGGCGGGCCGTGGCGGCTGGAGGCCCCGGATCGCGGGGGGGGCGGGTCCCCCGCCCCCCGGCGTTCGGGGTCCGCCAGCCGCCGGGGGGCGGGCCGTGGCGGCGGCTGGGGGCCCCGGATCGGGGGGGCGGGTCCCCCGCCCCCGGCGTTCGGGGTCCGCCAGCCGGGGGGCGGGCCGTGGCGGCGGCTGGGGGCCCGGATCGCGGGGGGCGGGTCCCCGCCCCCCGGCGTTCGGGGTCCGCCAGCCGCGGGGGGCGTGCCGTGGCGGCGGCTGGGGGCCCCGGATCGCGGGGGGGCGGGTCCCCCGCCCCCCGGCGTTCGGGGTCCGCCAGCCGCCGGGGGGCGTGCCGTGGCGGCGGCTGGGGGCCCCGGATCGCGGGGGGGCGGGTCCCCGCCCCCCGGCGTTCGGGGTCCGCCAGCCGCCGGGGGGCGTGCCGTGGCGGCGGCTGGGGGCCCCGGATCGCGGGGGGGCGGGTCCCCCGCCCCCCGGCGTTCGGGGGCCGCCAGCCGCCGGGGCGTGCCGTGGCGGCGTCTGTGGGCCCACAGCTAGGTGTACACTGCTTCTGGTATTAGGGGTATAATATGGTTATTAAAATCAATGATGGATTTAAAAATTTGTCAATCGTACTGATAATAGGATACCACTGTAAATTTCGATAAATTATTGAATGTACATGATGATGCACGCTTAGTATTAATTATTAATATTAATGTCATTGAACATTCTTATTAGCCCTAATACTAATAATTATTTTCTAACCAGCATCAGTTTGTATTGATTTAAGTCACATTCATTGCGGATAACATTATTTGATTATTAATGGGGAGATTAATATAATTACCATTCTAATCGTTAACATTTCAATTCAGCATAAGTTTTTCGAATGTTTATTGTGATCATTAATATCGAGAATTAATATTAAATTTATATATTATTAATATTAATAATTAATGGACTTGTTCCTGATGTCCACCTGGTGAGGATGATATTACTTTAAACGTCAGAAAGCTGTACACGAACCCGGTGCTATTGCTCAAATTCCGCCCAAGAGGGGAATATGAGACAGGCAATATTGCTGGGAGTAGACACACACGTGTGATAAAGTAATTAATGTTCAGGGGAAGATGATGATTGGACTCCCAAAACACGGGTGCCGTGGCCACGGCTGGGAGCCCCGGATTGCGTGGGGGCGGGTCCCGCCCTCCGGCGATCGCGGGCCGCCAGCCGGGGGGTGCGTGCCGTGAGGACGGCTGGGCGCCCGGATCGCAGGGGTCGGGTCCCCGCCCCCCGGGATCGGGGGCCGTCTGCTGCCGGGGGGCGTGCCGTGGCAGCAGCCGTGGGGCCCACAGTTAGGTGTACACTGCCTGTGGTATTAGGGGTAATAATATGGTTATTAAATCAATGATGGATTTAAAAAATTGTCAATCGTACTAATAGGATACCATTGTAAATTTCGATAATTATTGAATGTACATGAATATGCACGCTTAGTATTAATTATTGATATTAATGTCATTGAACATTCTTATTAGTCCCTAATACTAATAATTATTTCTAACCAGCATCAGTTTGTATTGATGTCAGTCACATTCATTGCGGATAACATTATTTGATTATTAATGGGGAGATGATTATTAATTGCCATTCCAAATCGTGAACATTTTAATCCAGCATAAATTTTTACGAAGTTTGTGATGATTAGTATCGTATTAATATTCATTTTTAATATATTTATTAATATTAATAATTAATAGCCTGGTTCATGATGTCCACCTGGTGAGGATATTACTTTAAACATCAGATAAGGTGTACACGGACCCAGTGTTATTGCTTCAAATTTCCGCCCGAGGGGGAATATGAGACAGGCAATATTGCTGGGAGTAGACACACACGTGGGATAAAGTAATTAATATTCCGGGGGAAGATGATGATTCCACTCCCAATACAGGGGTGCCGTGGCGGCGGCTGCGGGCCCCGGATCGCGGGGAGGCGGGTCCCCCCCACTCCCCGGCGGTGTGGGGCCACCAGGCGCCGGGGGGCGTGCCGTGGCGGCGGCTGGGGTCCCCGGATAGCGGGGGGCAGGTCCCCCGCCCCCCGGGATCGGGGGCCGTCTGCTGCCGGGGGCGTGCCATGGCGGCGGCTGTGGGGCCAAAGCTAGGTGTACACTGCCTGTGGTATTAGGGGTAATAATATGGTTATTAAAATCAATGATGGATTTAAAAAATGGTCAATCGTACTAATAATAGGATACCATTGTAAATTTCGATAACTATTTAATGTACATGAAGATGCAGGCTTAGTATTAATTATTACTTAATGTCATTGAACATTATTGTTAGTCCCTAACACTAATCATTATTTTGTCACCAGCATCAGTTTGTATTGATTTAAGTCACATTCATTGCGGATAACATTATTTGATTATGAATGGGGAGATGAATATTAACTGCCATTCTAAATATTTAACATTTCAATTCAGCATAAGTTTTTGGATGTTTATTGTGATCATTAATATCGATAATTAATATTAAATTATTTATTTAATACTAAAATTAATGGAGTTGTTCCCGATGTCCACCTCGTGAGGATGATTTACTTTAAACATCAGAAAAGCTGTACACGAACCGGTGTTATTGCTTCAAATTGCCACCCAAGAGGGGACTATGAGACAGGCAATATTGCTGGGAGTAGAAACACAAGTGTGAAAAAGTAATTAATATTCAGGGGGAAGATGATGATTGAACTCCCAATACAGGGGTGCCGTGGCGGCGGTGGGGGCCCCGGATCGCGGCGGGGCGGCGGGGTCCGCCGCCCCGGCCGTCGGCGGTGGGGCCCGGATCGCGGGGGGGCGGGTCCCCGCCCCCCGGCGTTCGGGGTCCGCCAGCCGCCGGGGGGCGTGCCGTGGCGGCGGCTGGGGGCCCCGGATCGCGGGGGGGCGGGTCCCCCGCCCCCCGGCGTTCGGGGTCCGCCAGCCGCCGGGGGGCGTGCCGTGGCGGCGGCTGGGGCCCCGGATCGCGGGGGGGCGGGTCCCCGCCCCCCGGCGTTCGGGGTCCGCCAGCCGCCGGGGGGCGTGCCGTGGCGGCGGCTGGGGGCCCCGGATCGCGGCGGGGCGGGTCCCCCGCCCCCCGGCGTTCGGGGTCCGCCAGCCGCCGGGGGGCGTGCCGTGGCGGCGGCTGGGGGCCCCGGATCGCGGGGGGGCGGGTCCCCCGCCCCCCGGCGTTCGGGGTCCGCCAGCCGCCGGGGGGCGTGCCGTGGCGGCGGCTGGGGGCCCCGGATCGCGGGGGGGCGGGTCCCCCGCCCCCCGGCGTTCGGGGTCCGCCAGCCGCCGGGGGGCGTGCCGTGGCGGCGGCTGGGGGCCCCGGATCGCGGGGGGGCGGGTCCCCCGCCCCCCGGCGTTCGGGGTCCGCCAGCCGCCGGGGGGCGTGCCGTGGCGGCGGCTGGGGGCCCCGGATCGCGGGGGGGCGGGTCCCCCGCCCCCCGGCGTTCGGGGTCCGCCCAGCCGGGGGGCGTGCCGTGGCGGCGGCTGGGGGCCCCGGATCGCGGGGGGGCGGGTCCCCCGCCCCCCGGCGTTCGGGGTCCCCAGCCGCCGGGGGGCGTGCCGTGGCGGCGGCTGGGGGCCCCGGATCGCGGGGGGCGGGTCCCCCGCCCCCCGGCGTTCGGGGTCCGCCAGCCGGGGGGGTGCGTGCGGCGGCTGGGGGCCCCGGATCGCGGGGGGGCGGGTCCCCCGCCCCCCGGCGTTCGGGGTCCGCCAGCCGCCGGGGGGCGTGCCGTGGCGGCGGCTGGGGGCCCCGGATCGCGGGGGGGCGGGTCCCCCGCCCCCCGGCGTTCGGGGTCCGCCAGCCGCCGGGGGGCGTGCCGTGGCGGCGGCTGGGGGCCCCGGATCGCGGGGGGGCGGGTCCCCCGCCCCCCGGCGTTCGGGGTCCGCCAGCCGCCGGGGGGCGTGCCGTGGCGGCGGCTGGGGGCCCCGGATCGCGGGGGGGCGGGTCCCCCGCCCCCCGGCGTTCGGGGTCCGCCAGCCGCCGGGGGCGTGCCGTGGCGGCGGCTGGGGGCCCCGGATCGCGGGGGGGCGGGTCCCCCGCCCCCCGGCGTTCGGGGTCCGCCAGCCGCCGGGGGGCGTGCCGTGGCGGCGGCTGGGGGCCCCGGATCGCGGGGGGGCGGGTCCCCCGCCCCCCGGCGTTCGGGGTCCGCCAGCCGCCGGGGGGCGTGCCGTGGCGGCGGCTGGGGGCCCCGGATCGCGGGGGGGCGGGTCCCCCGCCCCCCGGCGTTCGGGGTCCGCCAGCCGCCGGGGGGCGTGCCGTGGCGGCGGCTGGGGGCCCCGGATCGGGGGGGCGGGTCCCCGCCCCCCGGCGTTCGGGGTCCGCCAGCCGCCGGGGGGCGTGCCGTGGCGGCGGCTGGGGGCCCCGGATCGCGGGGGGCGGGTCCCCCGCCCCCCGGCGTTCGGGGTCCGCCAGCCGGGGGGCGTGCCGTGGCGGCGGCTGGGGCCCCGGATCGGGGGGGCGGGTCCCCCGCCCCCCGGCGTTCGGGGTCCGCCAGCCGCCGGGGGGCGTGCCGTGGCGGCGGCTGGGGGCCCCGGATCGCGGGGGGGCGGGTCCCCCGCCCCCCGGCGTTCGGGGTCCGCCAGCCGCCGGGGGGCGTGCCGTGGCGGCGGCTGGGGGCCCCGGATCGCGGGGGGGCGGGTCCCCCGCCCCCCGGCGTTCGGGGTCCGCCAGCCGCCGGGGGGCGTGCCGTGGGCGGCTGGGGGCCCCGGATCGCGGGGGGGCGGGTCCCCCGCCCCCCGGCGTTCGGGGTCCGCCAGCCGCCGGGGGCGTGCCGTGGCGGCGGCTGGGGGCCCCGGATCGCGGGGGGCGGGTCCCCCGCCCCCCGGCGTTCGGGGTCCGCCAGCCGCCGGGGGGCGTGCCGTGGCGGCGGCTGGGGGCCCCGGATCGCGGGGGGGCGGGTCCCCCGCCCCCCGGCGTTCGGGGTCCGCCAGCCGCCGGGGGGCGTGCCGTGGCGGCGGCTGGGGGCCCCGGATCGGGGGGGCGGGTCCCCCGCCCCCCGGCGTTCGGGGTCCGCCAGCCGCCGGGGGGCGTGCCGTGGCGGCGGCTGGGGGCCCCGGATCGCGGGGGGGCGGGTCCCCCGCCCCCCGGCGTTCGGGTCCGCCAGCCGCCGGGGGCGTGCCGTGGCGGCGGCTGGGGGCCCCGGATCGCGGGGGGCGGGTCCCCCGCCCCCCGGCGTTCGGGGTCCGCCAGCCGCCGGGGGGCGTGCCGTGGCGGCGGCTGGGGGCCCCGGATCGCGGGGGGGCGGGTCCCCCCCCCCCGGCGTTCGGGGTCCGCCGCCGCCGGGGGGCGTGCCGTGGCGGCGGCTGGGGGCCCCGGATCGCGGCGGGGTGGGTCCCCCGCCCCCGGCGATCGGGGGCCAGAGCCGCCGGGGGGCGTGTCGTGGCGGCGGCTGGGGGGCCCGGATCGCGGGGGGCGGGTCCCCCGCCCCCCGGCGTTCGGGGTCCGCCGCCGCCGGGGGGCGTGCCGTGGCGGCGGCTGGGGGCCCCGGATCGGGGGGCGGGTCCCCCGCCCCCCGGCGTTCGGGGTCCGCCAGCCGCCGGGGGGCGTGCCGTGGCGGCGGCTGGGCGGCCCGGATCGCGGGGGGGCGGGTCCCCCGCCCCCCGGCGTTCGGGGGCCGCCAGCCGCCGGGGGGCGTGCCGTGGCGGCGTCTGTGGGGCCCACAGCTAGGTGTACACTGCTTCTGGTATTAGGGGTAATAATATGGTTATTAAAATCAATGATGGATTTAAAAATTTGTCAATCGTACTGATAATAGGATACCACTGTAAATTTCGATAATTATTGAATGTACATGATGATGCACGCTTAGTATTAATTATTAATATTAATGTCATTGAACATTCTTATTAGTCCCTAATACTAATAATTATTTTCTAACCAGCATCAGTTTGTATTGATTTAAGTCACATTCATTGCGGATAACATTATTTGATTATTAATGGGGAGATTAATATTAATTACCATTCTAAATCGTTAACATTTCAATTCAGCATAAGTTTTTCGAATGTTTATTGTGATCATTAATATCGATAATTAATATTAATATTTATTATATTTATTAATATTAATAATTAATGGACTTGTTCCTGATGTCCACCTGGTGAGGATGATATTACTTTAAACGTCAGAAAAGCTGTACACGAACCCGGTGCTATTGCTCAAATTTCCGCCCAAGAGGGGAATATGAGACAGGCAATATTGCTGGGAGTAGACACACACGTGTGATAAAGTAATTAATGTTCAGGGGGAAGATGATGATTGGACTCCCAAAACACGGGTGCCGTGGCCACGGCTGGGAGCCCGGATTGCGTGGGGGCGGGTCTCCCGCCCTCCGGCGATCGCGGGCCGCCAGCCGCGGGGTGGCGTGCCGTGAGGACGGCTGGGCGGCCCGGATCGCAGGGGTCGGTCCCCCGCCCCCCGGGATCGGGGGCCGTCTGCTGCCGGGGGGCGTGCCGTGGCAGCAGCCGTGGGGCCCACAGTTAGGTGTACACTGCCTGTGGTATTAGGGGTAATAATATGGTTATTAAAATCAATGATGGATTTAAAAAATTGTCAATCGTACTAATAATAGGATACCATTGTAAATTTCGATAATTATTGAATGTACATGAATATGCACGCTTAGTATTAATTATTGATATTAATGTCATTGAACATTCTTATTAGTCCCTAATATATAATTATTTTCTAACCAGCATCAGTTTGTATTGATGTCAGTCACATTCATTGCGGATAACATTATTTGATTATTAATGGGGAGATGATTATTAATTGCCATTCCAAATCGTGAACATTTTAATCCAGCATAAATTTTACGAAGTTTGTGATGATTAGTATCGATTATTAATATTCATTTTTAATATTTATTATATTAATAATAATAGCCTGGTTCATGATGTCCACCTGGTGAGGATATACTTTAAACATCAGATAAGGTGTACACGGACCCAGTGTTATTGCTTCAAATTTCCGCCCGAGAGGGGAATATGAGACAGGCAATATTGCTGGGAGTAGACACACACGTGGATAAAGATTAATATTCCGGGGGAAGATGATGATTCCACTCCCAATACAGGGGTGCCGTGGCGGCGGCTGGGGCCCCGGATCGCGGGGGGCGGGTCCCCCCCACTCCCGGCGTGTGGGGCCACCAGCGCCGGGGGGCGTGCCGT
>NW_022143844.1:0-18413 GCF_007565055.1 Rhinopithecus roxellana
AAGAAAGAAGAAAGGAAGAAAAAAGAAGAAGGAAAGAAGAAGGAAGAAAGAAAGAAGAAAAGAAAAAAAAAAAAGAAAAGAAAAAAAAAAAAAGAGAAGAAAAAAAAAAGAAAAAAGAAGAAGGAAAAGAGAGAAAGAAAAAGAAAGAAAGAAAAAAGAAGAAAGAAAGAAAAGAAAAGAAAAGAAAGAAAGAAAGAAAGAAAGAAAGAAAGAAAGAAAAAACAGTGAGAAACAGATGTATTGTGCAAGGGGAAAGATCTAGTTGTTTTGCTTAAAGGAAGGAAGTTGGTAAAATGAAATAAATTCAGATATTCTTTGGAAGTTTTCAATAATAGATTTCAGAATATCTTTTTCTCAAAACAGATATTATAATAATTTTTTTGTAAGATGCCCATTTTCCATTTGACATCCTATTAAAAAGTCAAGATTCGGGGCGCGGTGGCTCAAGCCTGTAATCCCAGCACTTTGGGAGGCGAGATGGGCGGATCACAAGGTCAGGAGATCGAGACCATCCTGGCTAACACGGTGAAACCCTGTCTCTACTAAAAATACAAAAACTAGCCACGCGAGGTGGCGGGCGCCTGTAGTCCCAGCTACTCGGGAGGCTGAGGCAGGAGAACGGCGTAAATCCGGGAGGCGGAGCTTGCAGTGAGCTGAGATCCGGCCACTGCACTCCAGCCCGGGCAACAGAGCGAGACTCCGTCTCAAAAAAAAAAAAAAATAAAATAATAATATAATAATAAAAAAAAAAATAAAAAGTCAAGGTTCTTGTGAGATATATTTTTCCTAATGGGTTAAATTAATTTTCTTTTTTCTTTTCGAGTTGGGGGTCTCTGTTGCCCAGGCTGTAGTGCAATGGTAAGATCATAGCTCACTGCAGCCTTGAACTCCTGGACTCAAGGGATTCTCTCATCTTTTAAGTTCAATTATTAAGTTGTTAAAAAACAAAAAACAAAATAAAAGGTTACCAGCTTCAGGCCAGACACAGTGGCTCACGCCTATAATCTCAACACTTTGGGAGGCCGAGGTGGGTGGATTTGAGACCAGCCTGGCCAAATGGTGAAACCTGTCCCTACTAAAAATACAAAAATTAGCTGGGCATGGAGGTGGGTGCCTATAATCCCAGCTACTTGGGAGGATGAGGCAGGAGAATCGCTTGAACCCAGGAGACGGAGGTTGCAGTGAGCCGAGATTGCACCACTGCACTCCAGCCTGGGCAACAGAACGACTGTCTGAAAACAAACAAACAAAAAATGGTGAGCCTTAGGACTCACGGTTTCTGTAATAAGGACTGCATCCCTTCTGCAAATTGAGAAACTCAGTCCAGTGGCTGTGCATTACATCGGTGTCCTGGTGCACATCAGCGCTGAGCTTTAGGTGCAGGGAGAACAGCTGCAGGGGGAGAGCTCTGAGGCCGGGAGACCCTCACAGACTGTCACATCACCTGGGCATGAGAGGATGACAGGCCACTGGGAAAGGGAATGGATATTCAACAAGATATGTCGATAATGGCATTGATGGTGTTTAGCAGTTGCCAGGGCAGGGGGTGAGAGGAAGTGAAAGCCAAATGTGACCATCATCTTGGTAACAAGAGCATCTGTCACATCCCCAAACCCCCGCAGCATGGCTCTTGAACTGGATTCCATCCCGGTCCCCAGGGTCTCACACATCACATGAAACAGGGTGGGGGTGAGACTAGCATTCCCAGATAAGCCAAGCCCTCAGCCCAGGCTTGCACACACCTCTGGCATGTCCCCATGAGGATCCCAACTCCATCGTGTTATCTCCCGTCATTTAAAGACCTCCTTCCGCCTCAACCCTGTCTCTGCTTCCCTTTAGAGACAAACTTCTCAGGAGGCCACTGTCTCCGTTTCCCCTCCTGAGTGGGATCTCCACTCCATGGCCATGGTACCAAATGGAATGGATGCTTTTCCAGTCTCCTCTTTTATTTTTTATTTTTCCTTGAGACAGGGTCTTTCTCTCGCCCAGGCTGGAGTGCAGTGGTGTGATCTGGCTCACTGCAACCTCCGCCTTCTGAGCTCAAGTGATTCTCCCACCCCAGCCTCCCAAGTAGCTGGGATTACAGGCATGCGCCACCATATCCAGCTAATTTTTGTATTTTTTATAGAGACACGGTCTCACTATGTTGGCCAGGCTGGTCTTGAACTCTGGGCTCAAACCATCCTCCAGCCTTGGCCTCCAAAATGCTAGGATTACAGGCATGAGCCACCATGCCTGGCCCAGTCTTCTCTTAAATAACCTTTCAGCGTCACTTGGCAGCTGCGTCCCCTGCTTGCTTACCTCTCCTCCTCCCTCCCAGCTGTGTCCCCTGCGTTTCCCTGGCTGCACCTCTTGTCTTTCTGCCCACTCCTTGGTAGCTTCCTCTCAGAGGTAAGGTACAGGCCTTCTCTTCTCATAGCACCTCTCCTCCCAGCTGACTTTCTCTGCATCCTCACCTTTAGATACCATCTGCCTTCAAGGTCCAAATAATAGACATCCCCAGACCCCAGATTTGAGCTCCAGCCTCGCACACGTGGTTCCCTCTTCTGCCTGTCTGCGTCAGTCTCACATGCCACAGTTTGCTCTCCCTCTGCTTTTATCTGCAGCCTGCTTCCTGCTGGTATTCCTCATTTCTCAGGCTGCCAGTGGGGGAGCTGTTCCGCATGCTCCCCTCCTTCCTATCCAGTTCATTTCCCTCACTACTTCCAGAATCCACCTGCCAGCCTCACTCCGTTTCCTCCACCACCATTAAAGTCCAAAAAAAGAGTTTCTTTCTTTTTTCTTTTTCTTAGTCTGTGCCCAGGCTGGACTGCAGTGCTGCAATCATAGCTCACTGCAGCCTTGAATTCCTGGC
The DNA here is from genome assembly GCF_007565055.1 of Rhinopithecus roxellana. Taxonomy (NCBI): domain Eukaryota; kingdom Metazoa; phylum Chordata; class Mammalia; order Primates; family Cercopithecidae; genus Rhinopithecus; species Rhinopithecus roxellana. The sequence continues at coordinate 2,855 of NW_022143844.1, forward strand.
ATCAAGCCATCCTCCTGCCTCAGCATCCCCAGTAGCTGGGACTACAGGCACACACCACCATGCGAGCTATTTTTTTTTTTTTTTCAGAGATGGAGTCTCACTGTGGTGCCCAAGCTAGTCTCAAACTCCTGGCCTCAAGCAATCCTCCCATTTTGATCTCCCAAAGCACTGGGATTACAGGTAGGAGCCACCACACTCGGCCACTAAACTGTTTTGTTCTTTTCTTGTTTTCTTTTATTTTGAGACAAAGTCTCACTCTGTTGCCCAGGCTAGAGAACAGTGGCACAATCTCAGCTCACTTCAGCCTCGACTTCCCTGGTTCAAGCAATCCTCCCACTTCAGCTTCCCAAGCAGCTGGGACTACAGGTGTCCGCCACCACACCTGACTAATTATTGTATTGTTTGTAGAGATGGGATCTTGCTGTGTTACCCAGGCTGGTCTTGAACTCCTGAGCTCAAGCAATCCTCCCGCCTCAGCCTCCCAAAGCACTGGGATTACAGGCGTGAGCCACCAAACTCAGCACTAAACTATTTCTTGTAGTTCTCTAGTTTCCAGCAAAAATGTCTCACAAGAAGCATCAAAAACAAAACAAACAAACCAAAAACAACACAACCCTTACTTGGATCATTATAATGGATTTGTTTGCTTCCAGACAGCAAATCTTTTAGGAATATTCCCTCTTTTGACCAACTGGCCAGGGCATGGAGAATTTCCATGAGCAGGAATGTCAGATTCACACAGATTGAAGTACCAGCCTGAATTGAAAAAGCCTTATATAATTTATTTAAACTAACACTCACCAACTAAATTGGACTAAAGCCAAAGGAAGACAGGACACCTGCTAAACGGGGAGCCTCAGGGGCCAGGGAAAGGGGTTCGAGACCAGCCTTAGGACATAGTAAGATCCCCACCTCTACCAATGAAAAGTAAAATACATGCATAAATTTTATTTATTTATTTATTTAGAGACAGAGTCTCACTCTGTTGCCCAGGCTGGAGTACGTTAGGTACTCCACATGTGGCCTAAAATGCATAAATACATTTAAAATAAGTAAATAAAGGCCAGGTGTGGTGGCTCATGCCTGTAATCCCAGTACTTGAGGCTGAGGTGGGTGGCTCATCCGAGGTCGGGAGTTCGAGACCAGCCTGATCAACATGGTGAAATCCCATCTCTACTTAAAAATACAAAATTAGCTGGGCCTGGTTGGCGCATGTCTGTAGTCCCAGCTACTCAGGAGGCTGAGGCAGGAGAATTGCTTGAACCCGGGAGAGCAGAGGTTGCAGTGAGCCGAAGATCGGGCCATTGCACTCTAGCTCGGTGACAGAGCAGAAAACTCCATATTCAAAATGAACAAATAAAATAAAGTAACATAATAAAATAAACAAGTAAAATAAATAAAAGGTGGTATGTTCAGGAGGGTGCCTGGGAGCAAGTGGAGGGAGACGAGTGTGTGGGGACAGAGTGGAGCCTGTTTACCGAGGACACCTATGGCTTCATGTGCCCTCTCTGGGAGCCGTAAAGGGGGTTCCCTGTTCCTCATTATGGGTCATCACTACCATCCTTCTTTCTGTCTGTCTCTTCAGTTGTAAAATGAAGATAACGATCTACATTGTTCTTCAATTGGATATTTTAAGATGAATGCGTTCATTATAGGGTTTTCATGCATTTTGGTTTTTTGTTTTGTTTTGTTTTGTTTTGAGACAGAGTCTTACTCTGTCGCCCAGGCTGGAGTGCAGTGGTGCCATCTTGGCTCACTGCAAACTCGCCTCCCGGATTCAAGCGATTCTCCTGCCTCAGCCTCCGAAGTAGCTGGGATTATAGGTGCCCACCACCACACTGGGCTAATTTTTGTATTTTGGTAGAGACGGGGTTTCGCCATGGGCCAGGCTAGTCTCGAACTCCTGATCTCAGGTGATCCTCCCACCTCGGCTTCCCAAAGTGCTGGGATTACAGGCACAAGCAACCATGCCCAGCCTCATGCATTTTAAAATGAGATGTTCCAGGGACTAAAACTGCTCAGGACCAAAGAAAAAATGAGTCCAGAAAAAGAGTTGGCTGAGAACATTACTGAGGAGAATTTACCCTGCTTGCAGGCGGCTAAGAACATAGACGACCACTGCACGGCCGTGTCTCCATGGACCAAAGTGGGAAAATGTCTGGCTTTGCTCTCTGCTGCCTTATCAATATGCAGCTGACAAAGGGCTGGGTTAGTTGAGGCTGGAACCACTGGGTGCCATGCATGTGCTAACAATCCACACAGGCCAGCAGGCACTGCCCCATTGTTCTGTACATTGATCAAGAATATGACAGTCAGGGCCACCACCACTTTGTTCCTGCAATGCAGGGAAACTGCAAATCTATGAAACTGAAAACATTGCTCAGAGAATGTGCTTAGGGAAATTGCATTCCTCCCAGACATAGCAGTCTTGCTGTCTACTTCCCACACAGGAATGGCAGATCAAGTATTTAGAAGGGGCTGCTCTCTGTCTGGGATTCTCCAAGGAGCTGTTGGAATAGTAAATGCCCTTTTAACTGGCTAGAGTTTCAACTGAATCCCAATCAAAAAGGAAAAGCAGGTGCCTTCTCTCCCTTCTCCAGCTCTCTCCCTTCAGTCAGCCGTCCAGCCGTTGTCAGAGCGGAACTGCCCTGGGGTTCAACATTGGTGGAGAAGGCAGGCTTGCCCAGTTTTGAGGAGGGCAAAATCTCTCTGCCCCCAGTCCCTAACTCACATCCCCATCAAATGTTGGGAGTTCCACCGTTAGAGATGCAGCTGGGGCCGGGCGCAGTGGCTCACGCCAGCACATAATCCCCGCATTTTAAGAGGCTGAGGCGGGTGGATCACCTGAGGTCAGGAGTTCAAGACCAGCCTGGCCAATATGGCGAAACCCCATCTCTACCAAGAATACAAAAATTATCTGGGCGTGGTGGCATGTGCCTGTAATCCCAGCTACCTGGGAGGCTGAGGCAGGAGAATTGTGTGAACCTGGGAGGCGGAGGTTGCAGTGAGCTGAGACCATGTCGCTGCACTCCAGCCTCAGTGAAAGAGCAAGACTCTGTTTCAAAAAAAAAAAAAAAAAAAAAAAGAGCGATACAGTTGGGCTTGATGCAGTGGCCACATTTACAATCCAGCACTTTGGGAGGCCAAGGCAGAAGGATAGATTGAGCCCAGCAGTTCTGGACCAACCTGGACAACATAAGGAGATCCCACCAAAAATAAAAATAAAAAAAGCTGGGCATGGTGGTGCATGCCTATGGTCCCAGCTAATCAGGAGACTGAGGCAGGAGGATTGCTTGAGCCCAGGAGGCTGAGGCTGCTGTGAGCTGTGATTGTACCTCTGCAGTCCAGCCTGGGCTACAGCATGAGACACTGTCTCTAAAAAAATAAAATAAATTTTAAAAAGTACAGTTGGCCCTTGAGCAACATGAGGGCTGGTGGCAACCCCTGTAGTGCTGACTCCCCAAAACCTTAACTACTGATAGCCTGCCGTTGACCAGAAGCCTTATCTGTAACATGAACTGTCAATTAACCATGTTTAGTATAAATATTCTATACTATATTCATACGATAAAGTAAGCTGGAGAAAAGAAAAGGTTATTGAGAAAATCATAAAGAAGTTAAAATGTATTTACTATTCCTGAAGTGAAAGTGGATCATGATAAAGGTCTTTATCCTCATCATCCTCACACTGAGTAGGCTGAGGGGGAGGAGGAAGAAGAGGAGGGGTTGGTCTTGCTGTCCCAGCGATGGCAGAGGCAGAAGTGATGTAGGGGTGGGAGGCAAGGCAAGAGAGGCAGGCGCCTAGTGCAACTTTTATTGAAAAAAAATCTGCATGTAAGTGGATCCCTGCAATCCAAACCTGTGTTGTTGAAGGATCAACTGTATTTCTCTAGGGTTTCTTAGTGACACTGGAGAAGGTGCTTTAAAATGCCAGTATGGGCCGGGCACAGTGGCTTATGCCTGTAATGCCAGCACTTTGGGAGCCAAGGCAGGTGGATCACCTGAGCTCAGGAGTTCGAGACCAGCCTGGTCAACATGATGAAACCCTGTCTCTACTAAAAATAAAAAAATTAGCTGGGCACGATAGCACATACCTATAATCCCAGCTACTCAGGAGGCTGAGGCAGGAGAATCACGAACCCGGGAGGCAGAGGTTGCAGTGAGCCGAGATTGCACCACTGCATTCCAACCTAGGCGACAGAGTGAGACTCTGTCTCAAAAAAAAAAAAAAAAGAAGTTTTTAATTTTGATGTAGTTCAATTTATCTATATATTTTTTGTTGTCTGTGCTTTTGGTGCCATATCCAAGAGATCATTGCCAAATCCATTGTCATGAAGTGCTTTCTCTGTGTTTTCTTTTAAGAGTTTTATAGGCAGGTACAGTGGCTCACAATTGTAATCCCAGCACTCTGGGAGGCTGAGCGAGAGGATGGCCTGATCCCAGGAATTTAAGACCAACATGGGCAACATAGTGAGACCCCATCTCTTAAAAAAAAGGTAAGAGGCCGGACGCGGTGGCTCAAGCCTGTAATCCCAGCACTTTGGGAGGCCGAGACGGGCGGATCACGAGGTCAGGAGATCGAGACCATCCTGGCTAACGGTGAAACCCGTCTCTACTAAAAAATACAAAAAAACTAGCGGGCGAGGTGGCGGGCACCTGTAGTCCCAGCTACTCAGGAGGCTGAGGCAGGAGAACGGCGTAAACCGGGAGGCGGAGCTTGCAGTGAGCTGGGATCCGGCCACTGCACTCCAGCCTGGGCGACAGAGCTAGACTCGTCTCAAAAAAAAAAAAAAAAAAAAAAAAAAAAAAAAAAAAGAAAAAAAAAGGTAAGAAAGAAAAAGAAAAAAAAGAGTTTTATCATTTTAGGTCTTACATTTAGGTCTTGGATTCATTTAGAGTTGATTTTTGTGTATAGTGTAAGGGTCCAGGTTCATTCATTTGCATGTAGATATCCAGTTTTCCTAAAATCATTTGTTGAAAAAACTCCTTTCTCCACTGACTAGTCTGGGGACCCTAATTTAAAAACTATTGGACTATATGTATGAGAGTTTATTTCTGGACCCTGTATTCTTTTAATTTTTTAAAATAATTTCTCACTTTTGATTGTCATCCTTGCACAGGGGCCATGCTAATCTTCTCTGTATCTTTCCAATTTTAGTACGTGTGCTGCCAAAATGGGCACTTCTGGGCTTTCTTTTCCATTCCATTATTCTATATGTCTATCTGTATGCCAATACTACACAGTTTGTTTGTGTTTTTGAAACAACGTCTCACTCTGTTGCCCAGGCTGGAATACAGTGGCACAATCTTGGCTCACTGCAGCCTCAACCTCCTGGGTTCAAATAATCCTTCCACCTCAGCCTCCTGAGTAGCTGAAACTACAGGTGTGCGCCACCATGCCTGGCTAATTTTTGTATCTTTTGTAGATGGGGTTTGCCATGTTGCCCAGGCTGGACTATACTGTTTTGATCACTGTGGGTTTTTAATAAATTTTAGAATTAGGAAGTGTGAGACTTCCAACTTTATTTTTTATTTTTTTATTTTGTTTTTTACCAGGTCTCTCACTCTGTCACTCAGGCTGTAGTGCAGTGGCACAATCTCGGCTCATTGCAACCTCCACCTTTCAAGTGATTCCCCTGCCTCAGCCTCCTGAGTAGCTGGGATTACACGCACTCACCACTATGCCCGGCTAATTATTTTTTGTTTTTGGTAGAGACGAGATTTCTTTTCTTTTCCTTTCTTTCTTTTTCGACGGAGTCTTGCTCTGTTGTCCAGGCTGGAGTGCAGTGGCACAATCTCGGCTCACTGCAACCTCCGCCTCCTGGGTTCAAGCAATTCTCCTGCCTCAGCCTCCCGAGTAGCTGGGATTACAGGCATGCAACACCATGCCCTGCTAATCTTTGTATTTTTGGTAGAGACAGGATTTCACCATGTTGGGCAGGCTGGTCTCATACTTGTGACCTCAGGTGATCCACCCACCTTGGCCTCCCAAAGTGCTGCAATTACAGGCATGAGCTACCGCAATTACAGGTGTGAGCTACTGTGCCCGGCTTCAACGTTGTTCGTTTTCAAGATTGCTTTAGCTGTTCAGGAACCCTGGCATCTGAATTTTAGAATGGGTTTTTCTATTTCTTCAAAAAATGCCCTTGAGATTTGATAGAAATTGTATTAAATCTATAGACTGCTTTGGTTAATATCAACATCTTAGCAGTATTACGTGTTTTAACCCACAAACACAGGAAGCTTTCCATTTATTTGTCTTCTTTAATTTCTTTTGGCCATGTTTTGTTTTCTTTCTTTTCCTTTTTCTTTCTTTTTCTCTTTCTTTTTCTTCTTTCTTTTTTTTTTTCTTTTTTTTTTTTTTTGAGACTGGGTTTTGCTCTGTTGCCTAGGCTGCTGAGTGCAGTGGTATAATCATGGCTCACTATAGCCTTGACTTCCCAGGTCAAGTGATCCTCCCACCTCAGTCCCCTGAGTAGCTGGGATACAGTTGCAAACCACCATGCCTGGCTACTTTTAATTTTATTTTTGTAGAGACAGAGTCTTGCCAAATTGCCCAGCTGGTTTGAACTCCTGGGTTCAAGCAATCCACCTGCCTCAGCCTCCGAAGTGCTGGGATTACAGGCATGAGCCACTGTAACTGGCAGTAGTTTTTAGTGTGTCATTTTTACCTCCTTGACTGAGTTATTCCTCAATATTTTTTGATGTTATCATTAATGGAATTATTTTCTTAATTTCCTTTTGGATTATTCATTGTTAGTATATAAAAGTGCAACTGATTTTTGTATGTTGTGATTGTATCCTGCAGCTTTGCTGAATCCGTTTTGGTTCTAACAGATGTTTTTGGTGGAATATTTGTGGTTTTCTACCTAAAAGATCATGTTGTCTGTGAACATAGATCATTTTATTTCTCCTTTGCAATTTGATGCATTTTTTTGTCTTGCCTAATTGATTGGCTAGGACTTTCAGTGTTATGTTAAATAAAAGTGGTGAAGTGGGCATCCTTGTTTTGTTTCTGACCTTGGAGAAAAAGTTCTCAGTCTTTAGCATTGAACATGATGTTAGTTGTGTGCTTCTTATATATGGCCTTTATTATGTTGAGGCAGTTTTCTTTTCTTTTTTTTTTTTTGAGACAGGGTCTCACTATGTTGCCCAGGCTGGACTCAAACTCCTGGGCTCAAGTGATTCGCCTCCTCAGCTTCCCAAAGTGCTGGGATTACAGGTGTGAGCCACCACCACCCAGTCATGGTTTTCTTCTAATGTCATACATCTTTATTATCATATATACATTGTTGATTTTCATATGTTGAACCATCCTTGCATTCCAGGAATAAATCTTACTTAGTCATCATTGTATAATATTTTAGTTGTCCTATTGAACTCTATTGCTCATATTTTGTTGAGAATTTTATGTCAATATTCACCAAGAATATTGGTCTGTAGTTTTCTTTTCTTGTAGTGTCTGTCTGACTTCCATATCAGGATAGCGCTGGCTTCATATAATGAATTTGGAAGTATTCTTTCCTCTTCAATTTTTTTTGAAATTAATTGAAATGCATATAAATCTACTTTTAATAATGTCTGTGGTTAGCATTCAGTTTGCAAGATTCCTGAAAACTTAACAATGGGCTCTCCTGAGCTTGGATGAACTAGCTCCAGCACCATCCTGAAGGTGATCATGCTTGAGGAGCCCTAAAGTGTTCATTTTGTTGTTAACAAGATTCTGTACAAGAGAAGGAAAGAGACTACTTTTTTAATTTTTGTTTAAATTAAGACAGGGTTTCACCAAGTTGATGAGGCTGGTCTCAATCTCCTGACCTCATATGATCCACCTGCCTTGGCCTCCCAAAGTGTTGGGATTACAGGTGAGCCACTACACCCAGCCAGAAAAGGGACTACTTTTTAATTGAGAAAGGGAACTATTTCTTACTTGCTGAGAAGAAATGCTTTCCTGATGAGTTCATATGCCTAACAAAAGGACATACATAGAAGTTTTTATTGAAACTGTACTTACATTATAGTGGTTAAAGGGTAAAGGGTGAAAGCAACTCAACTCTTCATCTGAAATAAAAGAGATAAGTAAATTGTGGTCTATTTATACAATGCAATACTAACCCACCCATAAAGTGAAAGAACTTTAGCTGCATGCGACAACATGGATAAACTTCATATGCATAATGTTGAGTGAAAAGAGTAAGATGCACACACAAAAATACATATCACTTGATTCCACTTATACAAAGTACAAGAATAGGTAAAACCAATTCATATTGTTAGAATCAAGATAGTGGCTACCTGTGGGGAGCTCTTGATTGGGAGAGAGCAATGAGCGAATCTTCCAGATGACTGGAAATGTTCTACATCTTGACATGAGAGGTGGTTATGTGAGTGTGTACATATGTAAAATCTCATTGAGCTGTACGCTTAAGATACATGCATGTTACTGAAAGTTTATTATATTCCAAAAAAAGCTAACAAAATGCCTTTCTTTATTTTTTAATTGTACTTTTAAATTTCAAGAGCTACAGGCTTTTAAAAATTGTTTATATTTAAATAAAAATTCCTTCGTATTTCTACTTAGACTGCATTACAGGCTTGTTTTAAGAGCCTAAAAAACAGAGGAGCTAAAAGAAAATTCCTTCCAGTCCCCTGACCCTTCGCTACTCTTTTTTCTAGTATTCACAATTTAATGTCTTCCTTCCACTCATTCTTGTTACCCATGAATGCTGGAACAAAAATGGTTCTGTCTCATTCAGCCATCAGAAAAAGAGCCGAAACCCAGCTCCTTCTCACCATCTCCACTGGTAAGACCAGGGTCCAAGCATGGTCCTCTCTTGTTGGGGTTAGTGCAGTCGCTTCCTGTTATGAACTGAATTATGTCCTCCCAAAATTCATATGCAGAAGCCCTAACCCACGGCATGACTATATTTGGAGATAGTGCCTTTAAAGAAGTGAAAGGAGATGATAATTGTGGAACCCTGATTCAATACAACTGTTGTCCTTAGAAGAGGGAGAGACACAGGGGTGCACACACAGAGGACAGGCTATGTGAGGACACAGCACAAAGGTGGCCGTGCACAAGCCAAGGGGAGAGGCCCTTAGAGAAACCAAACCAGCCAACACCTTGATCTGGGACTTCTAGTCTCAGGAACTATAAGAACACAAACGTCTGTTGCTGAAGTGCCCAGGCTGCAGTATCTTGTTATGGCAGCCCTTGGAGATTAGTACAGCTCCCAACAGGTCTCTCTGTCCTGCCCTTGCCCACAGTAGTCTATGGTAACAGAAGCTGGGGAGCCCATTAAGATGTAATCAGGGCATGTCTGTCTTCTGTTGTGCTTCTCCTCCACCCAGCAGTAGCCCACAACCTGACGCTGGTCACAAGTCTTGTATCATTTGGCCTCTACTCCCTCTCTGACCTTGTCTCCTACAGTCTCGCTCCTTGCCTGTGGCCTCTGCTCTTTCTTGGACATTCTAAGCATAGTCCTGTCTTAGGGCCCTAGGCAGTCCTCCCGCCTCAAACAGGCCTCCTCCAGAGAGCGGCATGACTCGCTATCCACTCCTCCTCCTCCTTCAGGGTGATCCTCAGTGTCCTATTGTCAGTCAGGCTTCTTCCTTCTTCTCTCTCTTTCTCTTCTCTTCTCTTCCTCTTTTCTCTTCTCTTCTCTTCTCTCTCTTCTTTTTCTCTTCTCTTCTCTTCTCTTCTCTTTCTTCTTCTTTCTTCTTTCCTTTCCTTTCCTTTTCTTTCCTTTCTTTTCTTTTCTTCTTTTCTTTTTTTTTAGACGGAGTTTCATTCTTCTTGCCCAGGCCTGGAGTGCAATGGCACGATCTCAGTTCACCGCAATGTCCACCTCCCAGGTTCAAGCGATTCTCCTGCCTCAGCCTCCTGAGTAGCTGGGATTACAGGCATGTGCCACCATGCCCAGTTAATTTTGTATTTTCAGTAGAGACAGAGTTGCTGCATGTTGGTCAGACTGGTCTCAAACTCTTGACCTCATGATCCACCCGCCTCGGCCTCCCAAAGTGCTGGGATTACAGGCATGAGCCATTGCGCCCGACCTCTTTTTCTTTTTCTTTTTTCAAGATGGAGTCTTGCTCTGTCACCCAGTCTGGAGTGCAGTGGCATAATCTTGGCTCACTGCAACCTCCGCCTCCCAGGTTCAAGCAATTCTCATGCCTCAGCTCCTCGAGTAGCTGGGGTTACAGGCACCTGCGACCACTCCAGGCTAATTTTTGTATTTTCGGTAGAGATGGGGTTTCACCATGTTGGCCAGGCTGGTCTTGAACTCCTGGCCTCAAGTAATCGACCTGCCTCAGCCTCCCAAAGTGCTGGAATTACAGGCGTGAGCCACCAAGCCTAGCCTTTCAGTCAGGCATTCTGACCAAGCAACACAGAATAACAAACTCTACCCTCAGCTGACATTCTTTTTCTTTCTTCCAGGAGTTAGGTAAAGTTATTTATGCTACATCTATTCCACTGAAAATTAGGCAATGATCCCAAATTCAAAATGAATGTGCAGATGTTAAGTGGCATGGGAGAGAAAGTAAACGTAAACAGAAGCTGTAGAAGAAAATGGAGGGTGTCAGTTTGGATGTTTGTCCCTCCCTCAAACTCATATGGAAATTTGATCCAGTGTTGTGGCTGGGTCTAATGGAAGTGTTTGGGTCATGTGGGTGGGCACCTCGTGGACAGATTAATCCCTTCCCTGGGGTCGGGGGTTTGAGTGAGTTCTCACTCTGTTAGTTCCCTCGAGAGTTGGCTGTTAAGAAGAGCCTGGTGCTTCCCCTCTCTTTCTTTTGCGCTCTCTCTTGCCATGTGATCTCTGCACACACTGGCTCCCCCTCACCTTCCCCCATGAGTGGAAGCTTCCTGAGGCCTCCCCAGAAGCAGATGCTGGCACATGCTTCTTGTACAACCTGCAGAACTGCCAGCAAAATAAATCTCTCTTCTTTATAAATTACCAAATCTGATACTCCTTTGTAGCAAGACAAACAGACTGAGATATACTGTATGCTCACCCTTTTGTCGGAAAAATATAAATACATGCAAACACATGTATGTCTATAACCAATATTTGATGGAAGTTATTTTTGGTGATGGTATTATGGATGATTTTTTTCTTTGTTTTTCACTTTTTATTTCCCTTTCTTTTTCTTTCCCTTTCCCTTTTCACTTTTCATTTTCAATTCTTTTTTTCTTTGCCTTTTTGTTTCTATAGATAATGACTGCAGTCTCTATAATGAATGTGTGTGTGTGTGTGTGTGTGTGTGTATATTAATATATATTATTATTTCTTTTTTAAGACGAGCCTTCCTCTTGTTGCCCAGGCTGGAGTGCAGTGGCACGACCTTAGCTCACTGCAACCTCCACCTCCTGGGTTCAAGCATTCTCCAGCCTCAGCCTCCTAATAACTGGGACTACAGGTGCCCACCACTACGCCCGACTATTTTTTGTATATTTTAGTAGAGATGGGGTTTCACCACGTTGGCCAGGCTGGTCTTGAACTGACCTCAGGTGATCCGTCCGCCTCAGCCTCCCAAAATGCTGGGATTACAGGTGTGAGCCACCATCCTGGCCAGAATTTGTGTAATTTTTATAAGAAGAAAAAAAATTTTCAAATGAGGGTGACCATTTCATTGTCCTCAGGACTGGATGCTATGTCAGGACAGGCAGATTATGATATTTTGTGCCTCTAAATCTTAGACACTAAATGAGTCTAAAAATGAGCTAAATCTCTGTGGGAAGGTCAGGGCTTCTTTGCCTTGGCGATCTTTTGGAGTTGGCCTGCTGATTTTAAAATGTTTTCAATTTCATATCTCTTACCATTGCAATCCAGTTGAACCCTCCTACGGTAACAAAAACATCCTCTGATCAATTTGAGTCACACTCCAACATTCTTTATTTATTTAACAAAATTTACTTCTCATGATTCTTCTTCTGATGTTCTACATATTTGTTTCTTTGTTTTATGTATGTATGTATGTATGTATTTGAGACAGAGTCTTGCTCTGTCACCCAGGCTGGAGTGCAGTGGTATGATCTCGGCTCACTGCAACCTCTATCTCCTGAGTTCCAGTGAGTCTTCTGCCTCAGCCTCCTAAGTAGCTGAGATTACAGGCATGTGCCACCACACCAGGCTAAATTTTTTGTATTTTTAGTAGAGATGGGGTTTCACCACGTTGGCCAGGCTGGTCTTGAACTGACCTCGGTGATCCACCGCCTCAGCCTCCCCAAGTGCTGGGATTACAGGTGTGAACCACCATGTCTGGCCCCAGCCTGCTTCTTTATTGTTTATTGTCTGAATTTGTTTATTGAATGAATAAATGAATGAATGAAATTTCTTCATGTTCTCCTGCCTGTAGGCATCCTTCTGCGGTCTGATTTTATTCCAAAGGATCTCTGATGCAAGCCTGAGGAGGCTATTTGTGCAAACAATTAGGAACAAAGTCCTGGCTGCTTCTCAGATGCTCAGGTTCATGATCTTCAGTGGGATTTATGAGTCTTCAAGGCTCTCGGACCTGGGACGTAGCAAAAGATAACAGGTCATGAAAACTGGGTCTTGTTACTCTGATCCTTATGCTTAAGTGAGACAAGCACAAGCCAATTGGCTGCTGTGCTCCCATCTCTCAATAGGGGATAAATATATTCCAATTGCATATCATTAACAAAAAGTTGGAGCTGTGAATTGGGGTGCCAGCTGCCACTGGCCATCATTAAAATGGAGTGTTATGGTGTTACAATTCCGGTAAATGCAAAACCGTCTTGCAGCTAGTGGGAACACATGAAGAATGAATCTCATTAAACGTAAGTACTTACTCAGATGGTTCGATCAAACTCCCTCAATGCCACTTACTGCGCGCCTGGGAGATGCGGGTGGAAGCACACACCCTTTGATGTATGTCGCAGAGTGGCAGCTGCCCCAGCAAACAAAGCTCCTGCTCCATCATAGCTTCAGTGCAGATGGAAATTGAGGGAGGATGACACAGCTGTATTTCTGAGCAGTGGGCATTTAGCGACATCCAAGAGGACAAATAAGCTTCTTAAATTCATTAGTATCTTGATAAGACTGATTATGCAGTGAGCAGTGAATGGCTCTGACTTCTCAGGAAAATGAAATGAGAAGAAAGGGCAAAGAGGGGGTGGTTCTTTCCTGGAGCTGCTGTGAAGTCCCCTCAGGAGGTGTGAGCCCTGGAGAGCAACGATGGCACACAAAGGATAGCAGCTGAAAAGGAGCCTCTGGGGGTCACCCTCCCAGAGAGCCCCTGACCGGCCGGAAGGGCAGAGGAGAGGGCGCCCTGAGCTGTGCTGCCAGGTGACAGCTGCAGCCGCAGCCCCAGTGCACCCTAAGGTCGTTTTCCAGGGCTGAAGCTGGAAGTGTGGATGGTGCCCCGATTCAGCTCTTTGGGTAATGCAGAGCATTTGACATCACATCTGGTGTCAGCGATTTGGTCACGTTGGGTATTAAGGATGAAGAAGGTCGCCCATGGAGGCAGGGAGTGTGGAGAAAGAACCCACTTCTGTGCAAGTCATGGGATCACAAGTTAATACGCTTCTGCGGCTCCAGTAAAAACTCTGCTAATTGAGGCATGGCTCGGGTCCGGGAATATAGGAAGCTTTCCTCCTCTGGTCATCACTGTATGATGTGGATACTTCACCATCTCCTTCTGGGGGTGACCCCCTCACCCCAACTACCTTTCCCAGGAGGCTGCCAAGTGCCAGGGCAGCTCTTCCCCAGAAGTGGGTGTGGGTCATGTTTTTAATGTCAATTGCCAGTAATTTACTATTAGCTCTGTGAAAAGAGAACATCTCTGATGCTTAACTCAAGTCATAGACATGAGATCGTCTCAAAAGAGGATACAATTCCCTGACAGTCAATAAACACAAGGTACGGTTATTAGACGAGGTTACTAGACTAACAGGGGCAAGGAGGGCTGTTTGAGGCCAAGTGTGGTAATCTCAGTGCTTGGGGGCCAAGGTAGGAGGATCACCTGAGGCCGGAGTTCAAGACCAGCTTGGGCAACATAGCAAGATCCTATCTCTAAATTTTTTTTTTTTTTTAATGAGCTGGGTTTGGCAGCGTGCCCTGTAGTCCCTCCCAGCTACTTGGGAGGCTGAGAAGGGAGGATCTTTTGAGTCCAGTTCAAGGCTGCAGTGAGCTATGGTGGTGCCAACTGCACTCCAGCCTAGGCAACAGAGTAAGACCCTGTCTCTAAAAGCAAAAACAGCAAAAACAAAAAACGAACAAACAAAGAACCTTAATATAAGTGCTGTGTGAATATTGTCTTGTTAGGGAATAATGACAAGGAAAGAAAAGCCTACACATGTTTAGTACAGACGCAATTTTTTTTCCTAATATTTTTCAAACTCCTGAGCTCAAGTGACCCTCCTGCCTTAGCAGTGGTGCAGTCTCGGCTCGCTGCAACCTCCTCCTCCCAGGTTCAAGTGATTCTCCTGCCTCAGCTTCTCAAGTAGCTGGGACTACAGGCATGCACCACCACGTCTGGCTAATTTTTCTATTTTTAGTAGAGATGGTGGTTTACTGTATTGACTAGGCTGGTCTTGAACTCCTGACCTCAGGCGATCTGCCCGCCTTGGCCTCCCAAAGTGCTGGGATTATAGGCGTGAGCCACCGCACCCAGCCCTTTCCCTAATATTTTGATTGGTGGTTGGTTGAATCCATGGATGTGAATCTGCGGATGCAGAGGGCATGACTTCCTGCACCTTGCATCTGTCTGGTATTTATGAGGTACAAGGATAAGAACTGGATTTTTAAAGAGTATCTTTGAGGGGCAAAGAAGACTTTGGACTAACACTCCCTTTAGGTCCCTGTAGAATCTAACTTCAGCATTTAGAAGAAAAAGAAGGCCAGGTGCGGTGGCCCATTCCTGTCATCTCGGCACTTTGGGAGGCTGAGGTAGGAGGAGTGGTTCAAGACAAGCATGGCCAACATAACGAGACTCCATCTCCCTAAAAAAAGAAAAAAAAAAAAAAGAAAATGAAATTCCCGACATTAGCTCCAAGCTCTCCATACAAACAGAACACTTTGCCAAATCTTTGCATGTTAACAAGGGAGAATTCCATATTAACATATGATATTGAATCATGGAGCTGATGGGAAGAAAGACTGCATACAAGCAGCCACAGAGCCTCTCAGTAATCTAGGCCCAGGTTTCTCAGGTCGAGGCTCTTGGTGGATTCAGTCATTGACATATTTGTGAGCAAATGGTGTGTGGGCTTATGTCAGGCAACCACATGTGAATGAGTCAGAAGCACTTTTTAAAAAATCCAGCTTTTTAAAAAAGCTGTTCGTGAAATCAAGAAATTAAACACAGGCAGAAACATCAACACTGTGCCACTCCGAGGCAATCTTCAGACAGCTCTGATGTGGAATGAGTAAACTCAGATGCTGAGTCCTGAAATCATCAATCTGTCCTTGTTTTCTTTCTTACATTGCAGTATTGAAACTCAGAACATGTAACTCTGCTCAACAAGTTGATTTTGACTAACAGTTTCCGGGCCTGAATGGAATTGGGCCAAGCTGCAAAGAAATCACATTTACAT
>NW_022143845.1:0-19408 GCF_007565055.1 Rhinopithecus roxellana
AGAATGTGGTATATCCACACAATGAGATATTGTTCAGCCTTTAAAAGGAAGCCAATTCTGACACATGCTGCATACAACATGGTTGTACCTTGGGGACATTATGCTAAATGAAATAAGCCAGTCACTAAAGGACAAGTACTATTTGACTTCACTTATATGAGTTATCTAGAGCAGCGTCCCATCCCCGACCTCTTGGGCATCAGGGACCGATTGTGTGGAAGACAATTTTTCCATGGACCCGGGGGGTGGGGGAGGGTTTCAGATGATTCAGGAGCATTACATTTATTGTGCATTTTATTTATATTATTATTACATTGTAATAATGATGAAATAATTATACAAGTCACCATAATGTAGAATCAGTGAGAGCCCTGAGCTTGTTGGGTTTGTTTTGTTTTGTTTTGTTGAGATAGAGTCTTGCTGTGTCGCCCAGGCTGTACTGCAGTGGTGTGATCTTAGCTCATCACAAGCTCCGCCTTCTGGGTTCAAGATGCTCTTGCCTCAGCTTCCTGAGTAGCTAGGATTACAGGCGCACCTACTATGCCCAGCTAATTTTTATATTTTTAGTAGAGATGGGGTTTTACCATGTTGACCAGGTTGATCTTGAACTCCTGACCTCAGGTGATTCTCCTGCTTCAGCCTCCCAAAGTGCTGGGATTACAGATGTAAGCTACCACGCCTGACCCACTGAGCTTGTTTTGCTGTCACTAGATGGTCCCATCTAGGGGTGATGGGAGACAGTGACAGATCATCAGCATTAGAGTCTCATAAGGAATGTACAGCCTAGACCCCTTGCATGCGCAGTTCACAATAGGGTTCACGCTCCTATGAGAATCTAAGTCACTGATCTGACAGGAGACAGAGCTCAGGTGGTAGTACAAGTGATGGCGAGAGGCTGTAAGTACAGATGAGTCTTCCCTCCCTTGCCCAATGCTCACCTCTTGCTGTGCGCGCCGTTCCTAACAGGTACTGGTACCAAGCCCCCGGGGTTGGGGATCCCTGATCTAGAGTAGTCAAATTCACAGAAACAAAGTAGAATGGTGCTTGCCAGGAGTGGGGGAGGAGGGATAGAAGAAAGGAGAGTTGTTTGATGGGTAAAGAGTTTAGTTTTGCAAGATGAAAAGTTCTGGATATTGATTGCACAACATGAATACACTTGATACTACTGAACTATAAAAGAAAATTAAGATCTGATTTGAAAGAAAGAAATACTGATGCTGCAGGAAGAATGTATGTGAAAACAACAAAAGAGGCCGCGTGTGGTGGCTCACACCTGTAATCCCAGCACCTTGGGAGGCCGAGGAGGATGGATCCCCTGAGGTCAGGAGTTCGAGAGCAGCCTGGCCAACATGGTGAAACCCTGTGTCTACTAAAAATACAAAAATTAGCCAGCATGGTGGCAGGCACCTGTGATCCCAGCTGCTTGGGAGACTGAGGCAGGAGAATCACTTGAACCTGGGAGGCAGAGGTTCTACCAGTGAGCCAAGATGGCGCCACTGCACTCTAGCTTGGGTGACAGAGTGAGACTGGGTCTCAAAAAGTAAAAATAACAAAACAACAAAAGAATATATTGGCACACAATCTGCATAATCCAACTTTTGACAAGGTAATGACTAGAGTTCCAAAAGAAAACTCACAATTCTGATAATGTTTGGAAGAACATTCATGTTAGAACATGAAGATTGGAAGCAAGGGATGACCCACGTTATTTAGGGAATAATATCTTAAAACGTTTTAACAATTATGACTTGTTGATTAGTGGAACCATTCAAATAAGGCAAGAAATACTAATACTTCTCAACTATTTGGGCCACAAAGGCCAGAAGCTACCCACATTTAGTAAACTGCTTATGAAAATCAAATATGGAAAAAATTTTTGAGAGAGGCAAGATGTTTGCAACATTATTGGAATGGAACCATGCGTGGAAACTGATGGAATGCAACAGAAGATCCTGGAGAACATTCTAAGGCATCCAAATTCTAAGGCATTAAACAGACTCGTGAACACTCAGACACCAGGCAAGATGAGGACAGCCAGACGGAATGCTCCCAAAAAGTACAGGGAGCTGACACTTCAAAGTCTCCAAAAGCACCTGAAGGATACCAGAATCAAAAGTGCACACAGCACTCACATACTCACACACTCACCAGACTGGTCAGCCTACCCTGGTAAGCCTCATCCTTGAAACTGAAAACTGCTGTGAAAACCTCCAATGCCTTCACCCTCCACGGGGCTTCAGAAAACCCATCCTCCTTCCTGGCCAGACTCCACTCTCCAGAGACACCGAGCACAACCTTGCCCTGGTCCGGATAGACCCCCACTGAGAGCCTGGGGCAGAAACTGGAGAATCAGGAAGGAAGAATAATTTGGATGCAAAACAGGTTCTGGGAAGTGAGGCCTGATGGGAAGAGGAGGGATTTGGCAAGATAAGGGTAAGGGAGGACATAGCCTGGTGAGTGTTCACAGTGGCTGCTGTCAAAGAAAATTGCACAGGCAAGGGAGGACTTTATTCAAGGTGATTGCAATAGGGAAAGAGACTGAACTCAACTCCACTGAAACACAAACATGCTAGGGTGTTTAAGCCCTAGGTAAGTTAATGGAAAATACTGGAGGACAATAGGGGGAGGTGGGTCAATGGGATGTGTCTAGCACGTGGAGTTATTCCTGAGTCTGAAATGTTTTTCTCTGTGATTGGGCCATCTGGGTTTCCCGATTGTCAGTTATCAAGTGAGGCTCCTACCCTCGCACAGAGACTGGGAGATAGGGGTGCTATCTTCCTTGATGATTTCAAAGGGATAATTCCCAGGTCCTTGAAAAGACATTCCTGGGTTTGTAACACTGGCAAGAGACCAGGAGAAGATTTGCCTACATTTCAAATGGGCAGAGAAGGCCAGGCGCGGTGGCTCACATCTGTAATCCCAGCAATTCGGGAGGCTGAGGCAGACAGATTACTTGAGGTCAGGAGTTCGTGACCAGCCTGGTCAACATGCTGAAACCGCGTCTCTACTAAAAATACAAAAATTAAGCTAGGCATGGTGGGCACATACCTGTTATCTCAGCGATTCGGGAGGCTGAGGCAGGAAAATCACTTGAACCCGGGAGGCAGAGCTTGCAGTGAGCCGAGATACACGCCACTGCCTAGCCTGGGCAACAGAGTGAGAGTCCGTCTCAAAAAAAAAAAAAAAAAAAAAGGCAAAAGAAAGAATCTGCAATTATATTTGGCCTTCTGTGTCCATGGGGTTTTGCATCCACAAGTTCTACCTCCACGGATGCAGTCAACTTTGGATAAAAAATATTTTGAAAACCCAAAAACAAAACAAAAAACATAGAAAACAATATGACATAACAACTATTTGCTATTGTTTATATTATATTAGCTAATTATAAGTAATTCTAGAGATAATTTAAAGTATACAGGAGGGTGCACGTAGCTTGTATGAAAATTACTACACCATTTTATATCCAGGGACTTGAGCATCCTTGGATTTTGTTATCAATAAGAGCTCTGGAGGCCTGGCGCGGTGGCTCACGCTGTAATCCCAGCACTTTGGGAGGCCGAGGTGGGTGATCACAAGGTCATGAGATCGAGACCATCCTGGCTAACACGGTGAACCCTGTCTCTACTAAAAATACCAAAAAAATTAGCTGGGCGCGGTGGCGGGCGCCCTGTAGTCCCAGCTACTCGGGAGGCTGAGACAGGAGAATGGCGTGATCCCGGGAGGTTGGAGCTTGCAGTGAGCCGAGATCACACCACTGCACTCCAGCAGGGAGACAGAGCGAGACTCCGTCTCAAAAATAAAAATAGCCAGGCGCGGTGGCTCAAGCCTGGAATCCCAGCACTTTGGGAGGCCGAGACGGGCGGATCATGAGGTCGGGAGATCGAGACCATCATGGCTAATACGGTGAAACCCCGTCTCTACTAAAAAATAAAAAAACTAGCCGGCGACGAGGCGGGCGCCTTAGTCCCAGCTACTCGGGAGGCTGAGACAGGAGAATGGCGTCAACCCGGGAGGCGGAGCTTGCAGTGAGCTGAGAGCCGGCCACTGCACTCCAGCCTGGGCGGCAGAGCAAGACTCCGTCTCAAAAAAAAAATAAAAATAAAAATAAAAATAAAAAATAAGAGCTCTGAAGCCAATACCCTGCATATATCGAGGGATGACTGCACAAGTTTTCTAAAGTAAGTGCTCTACAAAAAGCGTGATCCGGGGCCGAGAGTCAGGAAGAAACCTATCTAAAGTTTAGTCGATCTGAGGAGACCGTTAAGGCTCTTTTGGTCACCAGCGTTACGTGGACTCTGCCATCCATATGTGGGTCCGAGATTCTAGGTGTCTGCACATGACTGGTGCCTACTCTGTGGCTAGTGGATGAGCCTGAGCCAGCAGGCAGCATCTTCAAGCAGCAAGAAGTGAGACAAACCAGCAGGTGGTAACCTGGGGTCTCTGCTCCAGCACCACCCACCTGCTGGGGCCTCCTCTGGACCTCCTCATCTGCTGAGTGTCTGAGCATCCACATGGGTCTGTCTGTGTCCTCAGGGACAGCGTCCCTCTGGTTGTCTGCTGTATCTCCATCTTCCTGATTTCATTCATTTAATAAATGTTTCTGAAACACCTTGGGGGCATGTCATGTCTATCGCGGTGGACCTTCTTCACCTCTGGGTTTGTCTGGTGTGACTACAGTTACATCTGTTCACACCAGGCCTGTCTGTCTTTCTGTAATCTCATGTGTAATTGCTTCCTCAAAGGCGCTCTCCTCTCTCTCTCTTTCTCTTTTGTGTCTGTCTCTCCCTGCTTGTCTCTTGGTGCCTCTCTGGTTTGTTTGTGTCTTCATTCATTGATTCATTCGCTCACTCATACAAAACTATCTCAGACATTCCTGGAGGCCCCCGAAGAGTTCACAGCCTGTTAGGGGAGACAGACGCTAGCCTAGCCTAGTTTGATCAGGGCTGGGAGACAGGGAGGTGTTGGAGGCTAAGGATGTGTGGATGAGTGGGGAGATGGGGGTCAGAGAAGTCTTAGAGGAGGGGACGATGAATGTGTCTTTGGGTGTGGAGAAGTGGCCCCAGGATTGGAAGCTGTGTGGGTGGTGTGTGTTGGGGTAGGGGGAGGAAGGAAGTCAAAAGGCCATATGTGCCACCCTCAGATTAGAGCAGGGTGTTGGGGAGGGGTGTAGGAAGAAGGCCAGCAAGACACCAATCATTCAAAATTAAGGGTTCCAGACTTCTAGTTGCCTCCTCCCTCAGACCCAGAAGTGCAGGCCTCCAGCAACTCAGGATCACCCTGGTTCCATCATGATTACCTAGGAAGAGACCCGCCCACATAGGGAGGTGGGACGGAGAAATACTGGCCAGGCAGGGTGGCCGGGATGCTTAGGACTCAGGAGGGAGAACCAGCCAGGCAGCACATCACAGCGGGAGGAGCTGTCCCAGGTGGCGCAGCTCAGCAATGGCAATGGGGGGTCCCCAGAGTCATTCTGCCTTGCCTCTTTGGGGGCTGCACTCTGCCTGACAGGTACCCCAACTTCTGAATTCAGTAGTGAGAAGGGGCTGGGGCCTGGACTCCTGGATCTGAGGGAAGAAGAACTGGGAGCCTGGACTCCTGGGTCTGAGGAAGGAGGGGGCTGGCGGTCTGGACTTCTGGGTCTGAGGGAGGAGGGGGCTGGGGGCCTGGACTCCTGGGTCTGAGGGAGGAGGGGGCTGGGGGCCTGGACTCCTGGGTCTGAGGGAGGAGGGGGCTGGGGGCCTGGACTCCTGGGTCTTGGTGGGCGGGAGCCTGGAGACTATGTCATTTTCATTTCTCTTGCCTGCCTTCGTTCTCTCTCCATCAGTCATTTTTCCTGGTGTCTCTCTTCCCACCATCCCAGCCTTTCTTCTCTTCCTTGCCCAACCCCCAATTCAAAGGTATTTTCAGGGAGCCCTTAGGACTCTTTCCAGAACTGGCAGGAACCCTGGCTTCATCTTCCGGCAACCTCTACCCCATTGTGGGCTTAGGACAGGAACATACTCATTTCAGAATGGAAGTGGTTACAAAGACAGGGAATTAGGAAAGGTAGAAAGGAGGCTATTCCTGCACACAACTAAATCTGTGTGTTTCTGCTCCTCAATGGGAGAGAGTTTGATTTCTGTATGTGTCCACGTGCAGCACGTCCTGTGGGTCTCTGTGCTTGTGTGTGTTCTCTGTATAGGTTTCAAAGTCTTAGTCTGAGCAAATGCTTTTGTGGGTCTGTTTCTGAGTTTGCTTTCTTTGTAAAAGAGATGCGTGTGTAATTTGTGTATCTGGGTCTGTGTTTACGTATTTCTGTGATTTGTAGGCCTATATTTATCTCTATGTCTATGTACTCAGTATTTCTGTGATTTGGGACATCCCGGGGTATGATTTTCCGTGCATCTGGTCCCTCTCTGTGTTGATATGATTATCACACATGCACAAGCATCCTCACAGACACACGCTTTGGTGTCTGTGTGATTTTCCATGTGTGAAGTGCTGTGCTTTAGTTAGGGGGGTTTATATTGCAGGGTCTAGGGGCTACTTGTTTCACGTGGGAATGTAAAACTCTGCCTGGGTGCATTCAGGATATTCTGTGTATATTTGTGAGACCTGGATGAATCTGTTGTATATGCTGTTATTGTGTGTTTATGTCAGTGTTGTGTGTTGCTGGGGCCGATGCGTGGGTTTGCAGGGCACTACAGGACCACACATCACTCTGCCTGTCCTGGAGTGCACGTTGCCCGTCAGGGGTCACTTACTGTGCTGTCCACATTGTGAGTTAAGTGTGGGGAAGGATGGGCAGAGTGAGAATGAATCACTTTTCCTTCCTATTCTAAATCATAGATAGGGACCAGGCTTCCTGGAGGAGGGTGGAGACCTGGAGAGGCCTGGAGGGAAAAAAACTGGACTGTCAGCTGCAGAGAAGTCATTACTCTCCCATGAGACAGACACAGCTGTGACTAGCTGCAATAGTAGCACCTGGTCTCTCAAGGCGCAGCTTCCCTGGGAGCAGAGGGGCCAGGCCCATGTGCCTGTCATTGGCTGGGTGGAGCTCTGAGTTCCTGGGACAGGCTCACAGTGGCCCTACTGACTCCGCTATGTCCCTCTCCCCAGGGTCCCAAGCCCTGCAGTGCTACAGTTTTGAGCACACCTACTTTGGCCCCTTTGACCTCAGGGCCATGAAGCTGCCCAGCATCTCCTGTCCTCACGAGTGTTTTGAGGCTATCCTGTCTCTGGACACCGGTGAGGAGCGGGAACGGGGGACAGGGATGAGAGATTAGGGAGGAAAAAAGGGGGAGAAGGGAGGAGAAAGGGAGGGGAATTGGGCAGAAGATGAAAAGATAAAGATAGAAAGATGGGGAGGGAGAGGAAGAAGAGGAGGAAGAGAAAGAAAAGGGTGGATGAGGGCTGGGGTGGTGGCTCAGGCCTGTAATCCTAGCACTTTGGGAGGCAAGCTGGTGGATCACGAAGTCAGGAGTTTGAGACCAGCCTAGCCAACAAGACGAAACCCCGTCTCTACTAAAAACACAAAAAAATTAGCGGGGCGTGGTGGCGGGCGCCTGTAATCCCAGCTACTTGGGAGGCTGAGGCATGGGAATAGCTTGAACCCGGGAGGCAGAGGTTGCAGTGAGCCGAGATCGCACCACTGCACTCCAGCCTGGCGACAGAGCGAGACTCCATCCCCCGCCCCACAAAAGAAAAAGTGGATGAGGGACGAGAGGAGCAGTGCGGGGAGGAGACAATGGGGAAGCAGGAAAAGAAGGTGGGAGAGGCGCACAGGAAGGAAGAGTGGAGGAAGAGAAGAACTCGGGGAAAAGGTCTGGGGGTGCAGAGGAAAGAGGGAAGGAGGGAGGGGAGGACGGTGTAGGTGAAAGCAAAAGGGTAGAGGGAGGAGGAAGCACGCTGAGACTGGAGGAAGAAGGGTTTCGGGAAGCAGAGCACGAGCCCCGATGCCGCCCCAGGGTATCGCGCGCCGGTGACCCTGGTGCGGAAGGGCTGCTGGACCGGGCCGCCTGCCGGCCAGACGCAATCGAACCCGGACGCGCCTGCCGCCAGACTACTCGGTGGTGCGCGGCTGCACAACTGACAAGTGCAACGCCCACCTCATGACTCATGACGCCCTCCCCAACCTGAGGCCAAGGTGCGCGGGAGAGCGGGGCTGGGCTCCGGGCGGGACGATGAGAGGCCAGGCAGCCTCGGGGATGGCGTGGCCTCCGCTGAGCGCCTTCTCTTGGCGTGCTAGGATCCCAGCCCCTAGACGCGCTAAGGCGCGGGCTCTGGCGCAGTGCGCAGTCCGCACGATTGTGCTAGGGTACCACTGCCTGAGTGTGCGTCTACCCTCTCTTGCCAGCACCTGACCCACGACGCTCAGCGGCGCCGAGTGCTACGCCTGTATCGGGGTCCATCAGGATGACTGCGCTATCAGCAGGTCCCGACGGGTCCAGTGTCACCAGGACCAGACCGCCTGCTTCCAGGGCAATGGCAAGAATGACAGTCGGTGAGGGACTGAAAGGGTGGTAGGGCCTGGGCAAGGCATATGGAGGCAGGGCAACATGAGGGTAGTGACACCAGACAGGCCCAACAGGCAGACATGGCCCTGCTCTGAGGTAGGAGGCATGGCCCTGGTCTGAGGGAGAGGCATGGCCCTGGTCTGAGGGAGAAGGTTTGGCCCTGGTCTGAGGAAGGAGGCATGACCCTGATCTGAGGGAGGAGGCATGACCCTGATCTGAGGGAGGAGGCATGACCCTGGTCTGAGGGAGAAGGCCTGGCCCTGCTCTGAGGAAGGAGGCCATGACCTGATCTGAGGGAGGAGGCATAACCCTGGTCTGAGGGAGGAGGCATGGCCCCTGGTCTGAGGGAGGAGGCATGACCCTGGTATGAGGGAGGAGGCATGGCCCTGGTCTTAGGAGGAAAAACCTGAAGCAAGTCTGAGGACCGAGGCATGGCCCTAGTCACCAAGGTGGAAGTTCAGGTGCAGCTGTCTCCCTCAGTTCTGACGGCTCCTCACTGCTCCGCCCACCCCCAGGCAATTTCTCAGTCCCTGTGTACATCAGAACCTGCCACCGGCCATCCTGCACCACTGAGGGCACCACCAGCCCCTGGACAGCCATCGACCTCCAGGGCTCCTGCTGTGAGGGGCACCTCTGCAACAGGAAATCCATGACCCAGCCCTTCAACAGTGCTTTGGCCACCACCCCTCCCCGAGCGGTACAGGTCCTGGCCCTGCTCCTCCCGGTCCTCCTGCTGGTGGGGCTCTCATCATAGACTGCCCCTCCAGGATGCTGGGGACAGGGTTCACACACCATCCTTCTTGCTGCTTCAAGCCCCTATCACATAGCTCACTGGAAAACGATGTTAAAATAAGAATTGCACTCCTGTCCCTCTGGCCTTCCATCTCTCCCTCCCTCGTGCCCCCCTGGTCAACAGGACTGGAAGAAACTGGACACAGTCACCAGTATCCCAGGGGAGGGCAAAACAGCCATGTCCTGCCCTGATGAAGAGCAATTCTCATCACAGCTGTTACTTACTGAGCACCAGGCACCCCGTAACACGGCTTCCTGTGCTCTCCTTCCAGAGCTTGTCGCAGCTCTAGGGTGGAGCTATACAATGATGTCTTTATTAGTGTCATCATGAGAGGCCCAATAGCAGTATGCCCTAACAGTTAGTAGGCCAGCCTCTGGAGGTAAGCTGCATGGGTTCAAATCCTGGCTCCACCATTCAGCCTACGGAGACCATGAGCAAGTTACTTAAGCCAGGCTCTGGAGCTAAGCTGCATGGGTTCAAATCCCAGCTCCACCATTCAGCCCGCAGAGACCATGGACGAGTTACTTGAATTCTCTGTGCCAATATTTTCTCACCTATAAGGTGGAGGTGAAAATAAACTCTATAACTGATGACAAGAACTGCTTCACAGTAGTTGTGGTGAGGATTCAACAAGATTAACATTTAGTACTTGGGACACAGCAGTGACCCAGTGTAAGTGGGCTACTGTCATAAGCTCTAAGTCACAGGTCAACAAACTGAAAGGCAAAAGCAACTTGGTTGAGCTTGTGTATCTAGTGAGTAGAGAATCAAGAATCAGATTCCCAGCCCCATGAACTGCTAAGCAACACCACCTCCCAAACACATGAGTGCCAAGTAACTTCACAGAAAAACACAAAAGGCAAAGTTCAGCGAGGTGAAATTCTTCAAGCTGTAAAGATCAGGGAAGACTTCCTGGAGGAATTAACCCTTGAGAAAAAATCCTAAAGGATCAATAAGTAGCTGGCAAAAAGAAGCAAGAGGAAGGGCATTCTAGGTAGAGGAGACAGCCTGGACAAAGGTCTGAGGGAGGAAGGAATACAGGGTGTACAGGACACTTTCATAAGTGCATGAACTTCATAGAGATGGGATCCTTCAGCATGTTTCTCTGTGCACATGCTTTACTATGTTCTTTCACATGCTTTTTGCCACTTGATCTTTCCAACAACTCAGTGAGGGAAGCAAAAAAGTAAGTTGCATCCTGCTATTGTCTGAATGTTTTGTGCTCCTCAAAATTCATCTTTTGAATCCTAATCACCAAAGTGATGTTATGGGAGGTGGTGAGATCATGAGGGTGGAGCCCCCATGAATAAGATTAGTGCCCTTATAAAAGAGGCCCCTAGGCCGGGCGCGGTGGCTCAAGCCTGTTAATCCCAGCACTTTGGGAGGCCGAGACGGGCGGATCACCAGGTCAGGAGGATCGAGACCATCCTGGCTAACACGGTGAAACCCCGTCTCTACTAAAAATACAAAAACTAGCCGGGCGAAGTGGCGGGCGCCTGTAGTCCCAGCTACTCGGGAGGCTGAGGCAGGAGAATGGCGTAAACTCGGGAGGCGGAGCTTGCAGTGAAGCTGAGATCTGGCCACTGCACTCCAGTCCGGGCGACAGAGCGAGACTCCGCCTCAAAAAAAAAAAAAAAAAAAAAAAAAAAAAAAAAAAAAAAGAGGCCCCAGAGAGCTGCCTTGCCCCTTCCACCACATTAGAACACAGCCGGCAGGTGCCTATAAGCAAGAAAGTGGGTTCTCAGCCAGCCATCGAATCTGCTGGTGCATGATTGTAGACTTCCCAGACTCCCGGAGCTGTGACACATAAATTTCTGTTATGTGTACCCCATACAGTCTATGGTATTTTGTTACAGTAGCCCGAAGAGACTAAGACACGTTCCTGTTTTACAGACAAGATGCCCAAAGCACAATGAGAAAGCAATTTTCAGAGTAAGTGCCATAGCAAGAGTAGCCTCCCGTATCTTCTCGCTCCATGTCAGCAAGCAGCCTTGGGGGAAAGTGGCCAATTCAGAAATGCTCTGCTCCTATGCTCCTGTAAGGCCAACATGACAAGGGCTTCAGTTGTCTTTACACCCTGACATACAAGGGGAAGCTGGATGTCTCATTCACCCTTCACATTTACTGAGCACCTACTATGTGCAAGGCGCTGTTCCAGTTGTTGGGCATACAGCAGGGAACAAAAGTGGCAAAAATTCCCACCTTCAAGGAGCTAGCCTTTTTGATGAGCTGGCCAATCCAAAGCAAACTTTGGATTTTGTTGTGTATTTATTAGAGACAGGGTCTCGCTCTATCCAGGCTGGAGTGCAGTGGCACAATCAACTCACTGCAGCCTCAATCTCCCAGGCTCAAGCCATCTCCCACCTCAGCCTCCCTAGTAGCTGAAACTACAGGTGTGTGCCATCACACCCTGCTAATTTTTGTATTTTTTATAGAGATGGGGCCCCACTATGCTGCCCAGCCTAGTCTCAAATCCCTGGGCCCACAATCCTCCTGCCTCAGTCTCCCAAAGTGCTGAGATTACAGGTGTGAGCCACCATGCCCAGCCAGATTTTGGATTTTATTGCAAATGTGGTCTGAAGTTGGAATGGCCAGTTTGATGTGTCAACTTACCTAGGTGACAGTTCCAGTTATTCAGTCAAACACTAATCAGTGTGTTGATGTGAGGGTATTTTGTAGATGTGATTAAAGTTCATAATCAGTTGACTTTGAGGAAGGGAGATTGTTCTAGACAATTTGAGTAGGCTTGACTCAATCAGCTGAAAGGTCTTCGGAGCAGAGATGAGGCTTCTCTGAAGAAGGAAAAAAAAAAACGGCACCTATGGACAGCTGCTTCAGCCCATGTCTAAGATTCCAGCTTGCTCCTTCTGACCTGTCCAGCCAGGCCACATAAGCCAATTCTTTGCAATAAATATTGTATTATAGATCGTCTACTGGTTCTGTTTCTCTGGTTCATCCAAGACTAATACAGAATGCGTTGGAGCCACTATGGTGGCTCACGCCTGTCATCCAGCACTTTGGGAGGCTGAGGTGAGCAGATGACCTGAGGTCAGGAGTTCAAGACTAGCCTGGCCAATATGGTGAAATCCCATCTCTACTAAAAATACAAAAATTAGCCAGGTGTGGTGGCATGGACCTGTAGTCCCAGCTACTCAGGAGGCTGAGGCAGGAGAATCGCTTGAACCCAGGAGGCAAAGGTTGCAGTGAGCTGAGATCATGCCATTACATTCCATCCTGGGCAACAGACTGAAACTCTGTCTCAAAAAAAAAAAGTGTTGGAGAAGTAGAAGACTGACATAATCATATATAGGTGTGTATATATATGTTGTATGTGTATATAATTATATGCACATATAATTACATGTAATATATATGATATAACATTTTCGTTGAGGCATAAAATATACAATAAAATGCATAAATTGCAATTTTTCCATATGTATATACCTGAATAACCTCCACCTAGGTCAAGATGTAGAAAATTTCCAGCCCATGTCCCCAGAACCTCCCTCATAGCCCTTCAGAGTCAGTTTCCCACCCCAAAGATAACCATGACTCCAACTTCTATCATAGATCAATATTGCTTATTTTAAACTTTGTACGAATGGAATCTACAGCATGTGCTCTTGTGTACGTGCTTTACATTTTAAAAGCTTCCCTGTGGCAAGAATAGAAGCTAGACCTGTGAGGTGGCTACTGCACCAGTCTAGGTAAGAGATGATGTACCCATGATGGCAGAGGTAGTGCAAGGAGTTGGAAAATGAATAGATTTTTAATTTAGCTGCTCCTTTACAGGTTGCAGGGAATAGATTTTATTAGTGAAGAAGACAGGACTTGCTGATATATTGGTTGAGGAGTACTTGAGATGACTCCTAGGTTTCAGCCTGAGGAACAACGTAAATACGTTTCAGCCTGCAGAACAGGGGGAAAAAAAGAAATTGTTCAGCTTCATGGTAATCTTATTTTTTCTTCTTTTTTTTAGACAGAGTCTTGCTCTGTCACCCAGGCTGGAGTGCAGTGGCTCGATCTCGGCTCACTGCAAGCTCCACCTCCCAGGTTCAAGCGATTCTCCTGCCACAGCTTCCTGAGCAGCTGGGATTACAGGCATGAGCCACCGCTCTAGCTAATTTTTTTGTGTGTTTTTAGTAGAGATGGGGTTTCACCATGTTGGCCAGGCTGGTCTCAAACTCCTGACCTCAAGTGATCCACCTGCCTCAGCCTCCCAAAGTGCTGGGATTACAGGTGTGAACCATCACGCCCAGCCAGCTTCTTTATAATCTTATGGTGCCACAGTGATGATAAAGGCAGTTCGACATTGCCCAAGGGGTTGTTAGGCAGTGTATGACTGTACTTCTGAGACAGAAGATTCTCCCTGAGGTGTGGTGGCCAAGGACTCCTGTGAGATGCAATACATGAGCAATTGGCAGTTCTTTGCCATGAGAGTGATTCAAAAACTTCTAAAAGGTTATACTTGACAGCTCTCACTAAGCAGAACAGGGGTGCACCGACTGTCTTAGAACTCATCGTATGGGGAGTCCAAGTGAAACTGTGGACTCAGTTATGTAGCTGCGTGGGTATCGCGACCCAGATGCCTTCGTGAGTGCTTCAGAGAGGGAGATGCTTTTCAAAAGTAATTATGGTTTTGGACCATAAATTTTATTTTATTTATTTATTTTTTAGACGGAGTCTCGCTCTGTTGCCCAGGCTGGAGTGCAGTGGCATGATCTCGGCTCACTGCAACCTCCGCCTCCTGGGTTCAAGCAATTCTCCTGTCACAGCCTCCCGAGTAGCTGGGACTGTACAGGTGCATGCCACCACACCCGGGTAATTTTTGTATTTTAGTAAAGATAGGGGCAGGTGCGGAGGGTGGTGCTTTCACCATATTGGTCAGGCTGGTCTCAAACTCCTGACCTCAGGTGATCCACCCTCCTCAGCCTCCCAAAGTGCTGAGATTACAGGCATGAGCCACCATGCCCAGCCTGGACCGTGAATTCTAAATCATTATAACTAGGCTCACACACATCTTTATGAATCAAAATAGGAACCATTACAATCAACACATTTTGCCAACGAGAAATAAGTTTGTTGATTCCTGTAATATAAAAATACGTGCTTCAGGATTCAACAAACTCTGCTTTATGACCAGTTTGAACTCAAATAAGAAAGTCTCTCTAATTTGCTTTTTGTCTAATATCATTTCCATAGTCTAAAATAAACATCAAGTAGTAAGTCATTTGCAAAAAATGTAAAGCAAGAAATGCCCATTAAAATGATGTATAACAGGCCGGGCGTGGTGGCTCACAACTGTAATCCCAGCACTTTGGGAGGTCAAGGTGGGCAGATCACTTGAAGCCAGGAGTTCGAGACCAGCCTGGCCAACATGGTGAAACCCTGTCCCTACTAAAAATACAAAAATTAGCCAGACATGGTGGTGCACACCTGTAATCCCAACTGCTCGGGAGGCTGAGGCAGGAGAATCACCTGAATCTGGGAGGCGGAGGTTGCAGTAAGCCTAGATCGTGCCACTGCTCTCCAGCCTGGGTGACAGAGCAAGACTCTGCCTCAAAAAAAAAAAAAAAAAAAAAAAAAAGATGTATAACATAACCACATTTATTTAAGAATGTATTCCAATATCAAATGGCAAATTCCAACAATGCAAAAATCACCATTACTTTTGCACTCGCCTAATAAAAGCTTCACCTTCTGGAAACAGTGACTCACACCTGTAATCCCAGCAATTTGGGAGGCAGAGAAGAAAGGATTGCTTTAGCCCAGGAGTGCGAGACCAGCCTGGCTGTCTCTTTAAAAAGTTTAATTAAAAGTAAAATAAAAAGCTTCATTTATTGGCAAGGATATGGAGCTACTGGGATTCTCACATCCAGGTAGTATGTGTGTAAAATAGAACAACCACTCGAAAAACTATCTTTCAGTACCTACCTAAACCAGACTCTGCACCCACACTGTGACCCAGCATTTCCACTCCTGGATAGAGCCCTCCAACATAAATTAGTGTCTACATTTTCCCAAAAGACATGTACTAGAATATTCCTAGCAGAACAATTTAGAATAGTCACAAAATAGAAACAGCCCAAGTACCAATCAACAGTGGAGTGGATAAATCAATTTGTGGCCTATTTGCATAATAGAGTACTACACAGCAATGAGAATGAACACTCTACAAGTGTATGCAATAGCATGGAGGAATCTCACAAACAAATGTTGAGCAAAAGAATAAAGACACACAAGAGAACATTCTGTATGTTTCCATTTAAGCAAATCACAACAGTTGGCAAAACTAAATATGCAATCAGAAGTCACAGTAGTGACTATTTGGGGGCAGTTGCAACTGGAAGAGGGTAAAGGAGTATCTAGGAGCCTGACCATTGTGTTTATTCATCTGAGCATTCATTGAGCTGTTCACTTGGCATTTGTGCTCTTTATATGCATAAGATTTCCAATGAACGTTTTAAAGATCTTAAAAAAACTTTCTTGGGGTAGAAAAGGCAAATGGAACCCAGGCATGGTCGCTCATGCCTGTAATCCCAGCACTTTGGTAGACCAAGTGGGGAGGATTGCTTGAGCCCAGGGGTTTGAGACCAGTTTGGGCAACATAGCAAGACCCCATCTCTAAAAAGAAAAGAAAAGGCAAATAGTGGTGGTGTCAGGGGATGGGGAACAAAGAAGAAACAAGAGCCTCCTTCTTTCTTAAAAGTATTAATTTGGCCGGGCGTGGTGGCTCAAGCCTGTAATCCCACTTGGGACCGAGGCCGATGGGCGGATCACGAGGTCAGGAGATCGAGACCATCCTGGCTAACATGGTGAAACCCCGTCTCTACTAAAAAATACAAAAAACTAGCCGGGCGAGGTGGTGGGCGCCTGTAGTCCCAGCTACCCGGGAGGCTGAGGCAGGAGAATGGCGTGAACCCGGGAGGCGGAGCTTGCAGTGAGCTGAGATCCGGCCACTGCACTCCAGCCCGGGCGACAGAGCGAGACTCCGTCTCAAAAAAAAAAAAAAAAAAAAAAAAAAAAAAAAGTATTAATTTGTTTACAACCAATGAGCAAAAGAGTAAAGACTTCAGTTAATCACCTTATCACATGAACCAGGGCATTTTATGCAACATGTTACATGAAAGAATTTAATAAGTGAATAGATCCAGAAAATACAGTCTGTATTCCCTTTATTGGTCCTGAATTATCCAAATTATGTGTAACATTTTTGTGATTGAATGGACTTAAGTTTGCGTGTCATTCGTTTTTGCCTACCCTGTCACACACATCTCTTTGTACTCTTGATCTATGGTCATCTGTTTGAATATTTAGCCATTTTTTACTACTCACTCAACAACTAATTATTGTTGTCTTCTAGTTGCAATGCACAAGAAATATCTGATTTTGATGGAGTGGGGGAAGCAATGGAGAAGTAAGATGGATTTTACTCACAAAGTTTTTATTTACAAACACTTGATAAAGGGAAAGATGAGGCAAGGTCAAAATAAATTAGTAGATGGATTATACATGAAAGTAATGGAAGGGAGGGAAGAAGGAAGGAAAGGAGGGAGGGAAGGAAGGAGGAAACAAGAAAAGAGAACAAAGAAGAAAATATGTGGCCAGGCACAGTGGCTCATGCCTTTAATCCCAGTACTTTCGGAGGCTGAGACAGGTGGATCACCTGAGATCAGGAGTTCGAGATCAGCCTGGCCAACATGGCGAAAACCCGTCTCTACTAAAAATACAAAAATTAGCCAGGAGTGGTGGCAGGTGCCTGTAATTCCAGCTACTCGGGAGGCTGAGGCAGGAGAATCGCTTGAACCCAGGGGGCAGAGGTTGCAGTGAGCCGAGATCACACCACTTCACTCCAGCCTGGGTGAAACAATGAAACTCCGCAAAAAAAAGAAAGAAGAAGAAAATATGCATAGCTGCTACCATTTGCACTTCTGTAATTGGTCACAAGGCCATAGTTGATAAGTTTAACCTCTTCCGTTACTCATGCCAAGTAATGGAATTAGTGGAATGTAGTATCTTTGCCCTCAGTTGGCTGGTGGTCTTTATTGAACAAGATGACCCAAAACTGTTTTCCTGAAAGGTCTAAATCCTCCATGGGGTCAGTGGGTCTAAATCCTCAGTGGTCCTACCTTTTGTTTGTTTGGTTGGTTGCTTTCACTAATGAATATGGATGTTCTAACAGGTGCTCCAGAGCATGACTTGGGTCCCAGACATGGCCTTTCTTGGCCCCACTGTGTAACCCAATTTCCTCTTGGTAATTGAGATCAATCGCCCTAGCAAATAGAGTAATCCTTTCTTTACCTCTTGATTCAGTGGCAAGAGGACCTGCAAGTGGCCAGATGGCTGTCTCATCGTCCAGCTCAGTGGACCAGCCGCTGCGCCCCCTGGTGGAGGCATACTTTATTTGAGACTCGACCCAAACCAGCAGAGCTCAGAGCTGTTGCGGACAGGAAGCAAAATTCTGCAAGTGAGTATTAGATGTAATGATGAGGGGTGTGGTGGCTCATGCCTGTAATCCCAGCACATTAGGGAGACTGAGGCAGGAAGATCGCTTGAGGCCAGGAGTTCGAGTAGGAGGTTGCCACGTGAACAGACTCGGGAACAGCATGCAGGCAGAGGGACAAGCCCACCCCAAGCCCTCAGGAAACACTTGTTAAATGGCAGAGAGGCCACGGGACAGGCAGGAACTCATAAGAGACAGAGAACTGCAGGGACAAATGTCCAGCAAACAGTTATAACCCATTATTCTGGGTTGATGATGCTGGGGACCTAGCAATGAGTTAGATCAAGCCCTGCCCTTCTGGGCTGAAAAGAGACAGTCACAAACCAGGAGGCTCACAGTTGAAAAAACATGAGATGTGAGGGACTAAGGGAGCTCCAAAGAGGAAAACCAGGGAAGGATCCTCCTAGGAATGAATCCCTGAGAAGAAACATAAATGATAAGTAGGAATTGGCAAAGAAGCAGGAAGAAGAGCATTCCAGGTAGGAAAGGTGGGAGGCACAAAGACTTGGTATGTGTGTAAAGTGTGAGGAAGGCCAGAAGTAGTGGCTCACTCCTGTAATCCCCGCACTTTGGGAGACTAAGGTGGGGGGAACACTTGAGCCCAGGACTTTGAAACCAACCTGGGCAACATGGTGAGACCTTATCTCTACAAAAGACAAAATATTAGTGGGGCATGATGGTGTGTGCCTGTGGTCCCACCTACTAGAGAGGCTGAGGTGGGAGGATTGCTTGAGCCCAGGTATTTGAGGTTGCAGTGAGCTGTGTTCGCTCCATTGCACTCCAGCCTGGGCAACAGAGTGAGACCCAGTCTTTATTTATTTATTTATTTTGTTGAGACGGAGTCTCACTGCAAACTCCACCTTCCGGGTTCACGCCATTCTCCTGCCTCAGCCTCCCAAGTAACTGGGACTACAGGCGCCCGCTGCCACGCCCGGCTAATTTTTTTGCATTTTTAGTAGAGACAGGGTTTCACTGTGTTAGCCAGGATGGTCTCGATCTCCTGACCTCGTGATCTGCCTGCCTCGGCCTCCCAAAGTGCTGGGATTACAGGCTCTATTTTATTTTTTAAGCGAGGAAGATGTGAATGAAGAGGTGGCAGTGCCCCTGAGGGGCTTACAATGTCAAATAGGGATAACACTTTCTGAACTTTCTCCTACAGCCAATGGGGAGCCATGGACTGATATAGAGAAGGGGAGAGGCATGGTCAAAGCCAGGTGACACGAGGCTCTCCCTGTGGCCATGCAGGAGACAGACCCGGGGGAGTGAGATTGCAGACCGGGAGACCAGGGAGGTGGATGTTGAGAGGGCCTCTCATGCCTCCTGGCTTCCAGAGTCAAGGGCCATTTAGGATTAAAAGGCTGGAGGCAGAAGGAGGAACTGAGAAACCAGAGTATGAGTGTTATGGTTTACAAGGAGTTAAAGTCCCTTCTAAGTGATGATAGTGGTTTCCTCTGGAGGTTGGGGGTTCCTGATCGTAAAGGAGCACATAAAGAGATTCCAGGGAATGCAAATATTTTCTCTTGGTGTGCCTTTGATTTTATTGAGTTTCACACTACATCATTTATCCAAAATGTACCACTATGTTTTATGCACTTTCTACATATAAGGTATATT
>NW_022143846.1:0-2171 GCF_007565055.1 Rhinopithecus roxellana
TCCTCCTTCCTTCCTTTTCCTTCCTTCCTTCCTTTTTCTTTCTTTCTTTCTTTCTTTCTTTCTTTCTTCTTTCTTTCTTCTTTCTTTTTCTTTTTTCTTTCTTTCGTCGAGATAGAGTCTCGTTGTGTTGCTCAGGCTAGAGTGCAGTGGTGCAGATCTAGGCTCACTGCAACCTCCACCTCCCGGGTTCAAGAGATTCTCCTGCCTCAGCCTCTCTAGTAGCTGGGGTTACAGTCTCGTGCCACAACGCCCAGCTAATATTTTTTGTATTGTTAGTAGAAACGGGGTTTCACCATGTTGACCAGGCTAGTGTGAAACTCCTGACCTCAAGCGATTCACTCACCTTGGCCTCCCAAAGTGTTGGGATTACAGGTGTGAGCCACCACACCCGGCCTGTTTCTTAACAATAGGCACAACAGTACACACCTCATCATTACTTGGGGAAAAGTTGACAGAGTTTTAAAATTTACCTCTTACTGACTCATTTTTTTTTTAATTAAGTGTTTCTGCTAGGGGAAACTATCTTTTCATTGATCATTTAGAATTGAAAATTTGTTTTCATCCATTATGTTTGATCAGCTGCCAAATCCTCTTAGATATTTCCAGTGATAACATATTCACCCTTCTCTCCACTCCTATTTTACCCCCTTGCTTCAAATCCACATCTCCCATTCCTAGTTTTTAATTTTTTAAAATCAATTTACTCCCAGAAATATGTCAGTTTCTCCAGGGATCAAACTTATTCTCTTCTCTATTATAAAGATACGTCTTTTTAAATTTATTTATTTATTTTTGAATCAGGTCTTACTTTGTTGCCCAGGCGTGTGTGCAGTGGTGCAATCAAAGCTCACTACAACTTCGAACTCCTGGGCTCAAGTGATCCTTCCACCTAAGCCTCATGAATAGCAGGGACTACAGGCACGCACCACCATGCCTGGCAATTTATTTTATTTATTTTTTTTATTTTGAATTTTTCTGTAGACAGAGTTTTGCTGTTATGTCCAGGCTTGTCTTGAACTCTTGGGCTCAAGCACTCCTGTGGTGACCTCCTAAAGTGTTGAAATTACAGGTGTGAGCCACCATACCTGGACAAAATATATATGTATTGCTTAGATTAAGCAAGTTTTTTTTTTTCCTTTCTCAGACCCTAAAGACAAACCACAAGTGAGCAATATTTTCATTTCCTTCAAGGCTTCTCATTTAAGCCTGCCTATGGAATCTTCCACTCTGATCTTCCTAGCTTTTATAGACCATGGTATGCAACACAACACACACATGTATGTTTTTGATGATAAATATTTTCAGATTTGCTATAGTGCCGGGACAATTCTGAGTTGACGACCGAAGCTTTGTAAATACTTACTGATTTACGAGTACATGTTATCATTTTCTTTTTACTTTTTACTCTACATTACGTATTCCTCATAATAGGAAAAGATGCAGGAAGGATAAAAAACTATTCTGAGAAAATATTTTCTTCATTTCCCAGGAAATCTGTAGTGAATTTCGGGACCAAGTGAGGAATGGAACGCTTATATGCACCAGGGAGTTAATCCTGTCCGTGACCCAGCTGGCGAAAATGCATGGAAACAAGTGTGCCATGTGTGCCAGCGTGTTGTGAGTGTCCACCCCATCTCTCCCACTGAATTTCTTCACCCATGATCGCCCCTGAGTCTCAGATCCTTCATGCATGTGCAGAGTATAGACCATGGGTTATATGTTAGAAAGGTTTAAAAGCAGATGGCTGAGACATTAAGTAATATTAAATCATAAAGTGACAATACTATTCTTTATTCAATTATCCTTCTATTTTCTAATGAAGTCAAGGGAAAAGCCTCAATTTAATGCTTTTTTTTTAAAAAACACTTGATAAACTTCATTTGTAAAAAAGAGAGAGCAGAAGTTTCATGATTTGGATTGGGTGATCTTTTTGATGTCCTTCCCACTCCTGACATTTTATGATTTGTTAGTCTATTCAGATAGGAGCTCAGGAAAAGCCAGCTGGATGGAAGTCTGTGGGATCAGTACATAAAGACTATATTAAATAGCCTGAACAAAGAAATGGAATAGGGAGGATTATTATTTATCCTTTCAAGGACATTACTGTATAATGCATACATTCATAAGTGGCTCAGTGTGGAGTAAAACCTTTAGGAAACGGGTTCATACCC
>NW_022143847.1:0-6338 GCF_007565055.1 Rhinopithecus roxellana
TTCTGTCCTAGAGTTGGGGAGGAAGTTTTATGGACCACACCTAATGAAGCAATTCCTTCTAAGATTATCAGCCTATTTTTCAGAGACAACAAAGGACTTAATAGCAATCACTCATCATAGCAATATAGATTTGTTTTAAATATGAAAAGGTAAGGTAAAAACGGCCAAGCATGGTGGCTCCTGCCTGTAACTCCACCACTTTGGGAGGTCAACATGAGAGGATTGTTTGTGCAACACAGAGAAACTACATGTCCTCTAAAAATACAGCAGGGCACTGTGGCTCAGGACTGTAATCCCAGCACAGTGGGAGGCCATAATGGGCAGACAGTTTGAGGTCAAAAATTTGAGACCAGCCTAGGAACATGGTGAAACCCCACCTCTACTAAAAACTACAAATATTAGCTGGGCATGGTAGTGGGTGTCTGTAATCCCAGCTACCCAGGAGGTTGAAGCAGGAGAATCATTTGAACCCTAAGGCAGTTGTTGTAGTGAGCCCAGTTTGCATCATTACACTCGAGCCTGGGCAAGAGAATGAGATTCCACCTTAAAAAATAAAAAAATACAGAAAGTTAAAAAAAAGAAATACATAATTTGCGTGTGTTGGGGCATGGTTATATTTCTGGCTTCTCAGGAGGTGGAGACACAAGAATTTCTTGAACCTGGGAGGGGATGATTGCAGTGAACTGAGGTCACACTAGTGCACTCAATGCTGAAAGATAGAATGAGATTCAGTCTCAAATAACAAACAACAACAACTTCAAACAAAAACACACTACATGAACAAAACGTAACCTTTTACTGTAGTGCTTTTCTTTTTCTTCGTATACTCTAATCTCATATTTGAGTATGGTGGCCTACAAAGTTATCATGTAAGCTAGGCTTGCAAAATAAACTTCTAGTATTTAAAATGTTTTAAGTGGCATATAAATTTCCAGTTTCCTCTTCAAACAGCAAATAGAAGAATAAACAGAAAAGCAAAGAAGCAATGGCATGTGATAAATGCAACACGTTTTGTTTCAATCTGTGAAATAACACTGTCATGACTGACATTTCACGTGTTGCTGAGGGAAAGAGTGAACAGGTTGATTTAGAAACAAACCAATGATTACACTGGACACCTGCTACCAACTAGGCACATCAGTTAGCTCCCTGAGTTCCCTCAACAAACCCTATAATGTGGAAAATATCCTAGAGTTTACAGTTGAGGAATATGCAGTCAACGGACCTGCAAAAAGGCACACAAGCAATCAGAAACACAGATATGGATTCAAGGAGGACTCAAAGCACTATCTATACTTCCCTACATGGTGTTGATTGAAATTAAGAACTTTTGAATTAACTTTAGTCATACCCCTCTTCACCATAGAAATGATAGTTTAAACATCTTGAGAGAAAGACTTCGGACAACTTATGTACAACTAAAATTTGATATATTGCTTAACCTCTATTTCCAAAAATAGGCTGAA
Organism: Rhinopithecus roxellana; assembly: GCF_007565055.1. Lineage (NCBI taxonomy): Eukaryota > Metazoa > Chordata > Mammalia > Primates > Cercopithecidae > Rhinopithecus > Rhinopithecus roxellana. Next base: position 1,467 of record NW_022143847.1, read on the forward strand.
CATTCCCTCAAGCTCTTTCATAAAATTTACAGATTGACTGAGTTCCTCCTTTTTTTTATATTAATAACTGTGAGCTCCTCTTGCAAGTAAACAGCTTTTCCTGAAAGAAACAGCTCTTTAAACAGCATAATGTTTTCTGAGTGAATACAAAGGCTATCTAATATTTATGGCCAGTATGTCAGACTTAATGATCACTAATTTATAATATGAAACAGTCTGTGTAGGGGATGAAACTTTCACAGGCAAGTAAGAAAGAAACTCTGTTACCTAACAGGTGATGTGACACTATAACTGTTTTCTATGTGGTGAAATTCCACCATCTATACCTCCTAACCAGAGATTTTTTTAACTTCCTTGAAGTTGAAGATCTGTCTGTTACTATATTGTAAAAGGCAATATTGTTACTGTATTGTAGGTATTATTTTATCAGTTTCATTTTATTTAACTTGAATCTATGTAGATACATTATCAAAGCATGATTTATTACATAGATAATGGTTCTAATGTATGAAAGATGTGTTACTCTCCACAAGAGAATAATAAAAGGGAAACCACACACTCGGTGCACTGGACAAAATCAAATAACCACCCTTGGTATATTCCCAAGAATTGATTTGAAAATTCCACCAAAAGTTCTCATCTCATTACAGGCAATTTCCTAGAAATATATTGAAATGTAAAATATCTGAAGGTGGAGAAATTACTCACCTTCCAATCTCAAGGGCAATATATACAAGAATTCGGGAGGTTATACATAAATAAAAATATTATAAATAAAACATGTATTAGAAGTCAACAAAATAAGAAGCTGTGTCACTGGAGACAGAGAAGTTATAAAATTTTCCATAAGTGAAGAAGAAGTTGTCTCATGGTTAAAGTAATATGTTCCAGAGGCAATGTGTTGCTGTCAACTTCTTGATAATTACAGATTTATCAAAATATATTAAAACACAATTTAATAAAATATACAGGAAAATCACTGAACTTTTTCTTTATATGAAATATTAAAAATAATGGTTTCTCAAAAGGCAGGGAAGACAATTTTTTTAATTTTACATAATTAAAATTACAAGAGAATATGATTAAATGTGACAAAAAAAGTCTCTCCCCATTGAAGAGACAATGAAGCATAAACTAATTTTTTTAGAATATAAAACTGACCCAAATTAGGAAGCTATTAACTTCTATCAAAATTGAAAACTATGGCTTCTTACACGCCCCCAACATCATCCTTATTTTTTTCTCTTCAATTGCTCGATTAGTTCTAATGACTTAGTCATCTGATTACTTTCAGGTGATAACTGAGAAGTCAGAATGACTAAATATAAATTTCTCCATTCTCTTTGTAGAAAGATGGTTATCAGTGCAGGAGCTTATCTATGGTACAAGTGCACCTGCGGGCACTGAACACAACACTGTGTGAACTTCAAAGGCCCTCAGTACTAAAGCCAGGGATATGACTTTCAAACATAAAATGGCCAGTAAAACCCTGCCTTGATGCTATAAAGTACAATCATATAAAATCGAGGGTTGTGTTGTCATAAGGTTACAGAAAGCATCACTTTCCGTTGGTCTCAAGTGACCCAAAGAGCAAGGAAGAAAATTACATTTGCACAGCACACAATAGACTCAATCCCAATGATAATTAGACAGTCACTTTCAACCCACCTGTACTATCTGCTCAGCCAAACTAATGTAAGGACTTTCGTGCCAGGACCAAGCACAGTCTGGGAACCAGGTGCTAAAAGCATTATATCTGAATTAGCAATACCCAAGGCACATGTTCACATTTTTAGCTTTTCTGTCGCAGGCCTTTACAAGCTGCCTTTGGATTCCAAAGGGATAGAGAATCACTTCTGTGGTGAACAGTCACCAAACTCCAACATTTGCCAACGATCATACAAGATTCCCAAGCCAGAAAGACACCATGCAGGTCATGGAAGCTGTCACAATGACACTAAATAGTCCACTAGCTCCATAACTATATAAGATTAGCAAACATACTTTAATACAGGTATTCCTAAAAATTCAGGAACTACAGAGATTTCATGTTAGCTATTTAGTAATATGCACTAGAGGCAATAATGTGCTGCCAACTTCTTGACAACTACAGATTTATGGAAATATATTGAGAATATATTGGAAATTCAGAATCTATAATAAAAAAACTGTTCTTTCGTAAAAAGTAACATTTGTTTATACAGTAACCTCAAGAAACCTTTGCAACTTCTGTGTAATGGATATTGATGATAAATTATGAGGAGGCAATAAAAAGAGACCAAATAAATGCCTAGAGGAACCTGATTGACTCATTTCCTCATGAGTATTAACAGCAAATATAACTGAGCATTTTTGTGTGTCAGATGCTTTCGAACCCTGAAAAGTTACCACACGGGCTTAATGCCTTAGTATGGAGGTTGCTCACTGATACAAGGTCATAGCAAAGCAAATCCAAAGTAACCACAATTGTCCATATTTTTCTTTCCCTGTATCAACATTAGCCTCATGTAGTTAATTTATTCTCTTTTCTTTTGATTCTGGCTTTGTGGAATCATGAAGGAATACAAGACACATGTTCACTGACAAACAGTCTGATCACTAAGTACAATCTCTACATTCTGAGATATTCCCATCTTTGGGGCAGGATGAGTGGGGTAGAGGAAAAGGTAACTAAAAGTGATTATAATTGAAACTTTACTGCTTATCAACTATGCAACCTGAGCAAGTCACAACGTGCTCTGAAATCTAAAGCAAATCGCAACCCTCGATAAATGTTCAAGAGGCCATGAATAAGAACAGAGGATGTGCTTTTCTATACCTTACCTTTAAAAACTAACCTAACTCAAATGCAGGAAAGTATTGGCTATTGATAAAAACATATGTATTTTTTTCAAACACTAAACTTTGCATAAGATGTGAATCATAGACTACTTCCTTAGTTTTTTTTTTTCTACCAATGTAATTTCGACATATTACTTCTTCAAATGTGCCAAACCATTACCTTAGAAGTTTGTTTTTTAGCTTTCAGTCATAGGTCTCTGCAAGACACTTTGTATTCTGCTCCCATCTTCTAAGTTCTCACTCATGCTTTTAATTTTTTCTCTTAGTTTCTGGGTTCTGAAGTTAGCAAAAAAAAAAATATATATAAATATATATATATAATATATATATATATATGATATATAGTAATTAAACTATATAGCTGAGTAACAAATTTAGGAAAAAATCACGTGACGTGGTTTAGTTCAACAGACTAAAACTGCTACATGTCAATTACTACTGGGAAGTGGAAGAAAAGAGCCAGAAGTCTTCAGTGTTTTTGAACTGACCTATTTACACTGTGTTGAAACTAGCAGAAGTTGGGGACTGTGGCATATGACTGAGAAGAGCGGCAGACTCCCTGACTGTGGAGAGTGGGAGAGTCTCAAGAAAGAAGTAGTTTCTCTCATGGAAGAGAATTAACAGTTAAACAGTAGTGAAAGGGGAAAAACGGCCCAAATCAATTCTGAGATGAAAGAACAATACTATTAGTTACAAAGTAATAAAAGTGCACTGATGGTCAGGAAGCTGTGGCTTATGCCTATAGTCTCAGCATCTTGGGAGGCCAAGGCAAGTGGATCACCTCAGGATAGGAGTTCAAGACCAACCTGGCCAACATGGTGAAACCACATCTCCACTAAAAATACAAAATTAGTTAAGTGTGGTGTCATATGCCTGTAATCCCATGTACACAGGAGGCTGAGGAAGGAGAATCCCTTGAACTCAGGAGGCAGAGTTTGTAGAGATCTCAGATAGTGTAATTGTACTGCAGCCTGGGAAACAAGAGCAAAACTCCATCTCAAAAAAAAAAAAAAAAAAAAAAAAAAAAAAAAAAGTGTACTTACGTATTTCAATCTTCTATAATTCTGTCTATAACTGTGGAATTAGTTAATTATATTATAGATATTTAAGGTACAGTATTTGCTTTTCTTAATATTCTATCAGTTTAGCCAAGTCTGGTGACCTTCCACTATAATCCCAGCTTTGCAGAACACTGAGGCAGGGGAGTCATTTGAACTCTGGAATTTCAGGCCAGGCTGGACCACATAACAAGACACTGTCTCTAAAATCAACCACCACCACAACCACCACCAACAAAAAACCCTACAAAACAAAAAACTACTAATGGAATACGGATCAAGTGCCAGATGAGAGGGTAACAGATACATGCGTCATTCAAGACTTCCAAATACTTGAGAATAAAATGATCTTCATAATGAATCATTGATTCATAATGAATCAATCACCCATTGCACCAGTTCCCAAGCCGGGCAGGTGGATTCACAGGTAATGAGAAGTCCTCAGTGTATTTTGTGAACTGACCTAGTTGCCCTGTGTTGAACGTAGCAGAAGCAGGGGGCTGTGACATATGACACAGAAGAGGGTAGAAGTACTGCAAAATACTGACTAGTCTAAGAACAGTTAAAGGCTCCAGGTATTAGCTCCCTCTGCTGGTAATCTGGAAAGCCATGGAGAGGTAAACTACATTGATTTTGTATGTATACTGAGAGAAGGGGAGCAGAGAAAATGGAGATAAAAAAACTGATTCATTCCCTGTGGCCAAAGGTGGTTTCTCTTTTTTTATCTCTCTCGATTAATTTACCTTTTCCATATGGCCAAAAAGGGAGTAAGTGACACAGCAAGATGAAATTTGAAAATCAAGCAGATAGAAGTGAGAAAACAACATTAAATAAGATGGAGACAAATTGTTTAATGAGCTAAAATCCCTAAAGTGTCTATGAGTGTCAACCAGCAGCACGTTCCAAAGGAAAATAAGGTTTCTTGTGCAAACTAATAGAAAGGTGAGCTTGCTCTCAATCCCAGGTAATTAGA
>NW_022143848.1:0-9816 GCF_007565055.1 Rhinopithecus roxellana
CAGGAAGCAGCAGAAAAACAACAAACACAAAAAGAGTTCAGGGGCTGCGTGTAACCTGGAGGAACACAGTGGGATGAGCCCCAGAACAAAACGGGTGATGTGAGGGAGGAGAGGTCTGATGAAGCAGCCTTGTCTTGAAAAGCTGAGAAGCCCAGCCTGGGGGACAGAGTGAGACTCTGTCTCCACAAATTTCTTTTCTTTTCTTTTTTTTTTTTTTTGAGACAGAGTCTTGCTCTGTCACCCAGGCTGGAGTACAGTAATGCAGTCTCAGCTCACTGTAACCTCTGCCTCCCAGGTTCAAGCGATTCTCGTGCCTCAGCCTTGCAAGTAGCTGGGATTACAGGTGCTCACCACCACGCCCAGCTAGTTTTTGTAATTTTAGTAGAGATAGGGTTTCACTATGTTGGCCAGGCTGGTCTCAAACTCCTGGCCTCAAGCAATCTGCCCACCTTGGCCTCCCAAAGTGCTGGGATTACAGACGTTAGCCACCACACTCAGCCTCTACAAAAATTTCTAAACATTAGCTGGTCATGATGACACGTGCCTGTAATCCCAGTTACTCGGAGGCTGAGGCGGAGGATTCCTTGAGCTCAGGAGTTCAAGGCTGCAGTGAGCTATGATGGCACCACTGCACACCAAAAAAAAAATAAAAATAAAATAATTTTTTTTTAAAAAAAAGGAAAGGAAAATAAAAGGGAAAGAAAAAAAGCTGAGAAAGCATAGCATTCAGCGCCTCGAGAACATTGACTAGGGTCTCCGGGGGGTATGATCTTCTGCATTTGAACAAGCTGTCTTCACAGGTTCCTAATGTGTATTCAGTTACCATAGGAACAGGGAACTGAATATTTCTTCAATTAGATGCATAGGCTTTATTAAATAATATATATTTATTTAATTATTCATTTATTAAAAAAATTTTCATGAACTCAACCAATCAATACAAATCTGTGTACTTGGTTTTCATGTATGTTATGTTCTTTTTCTCATTAATAATAATAATGACTGGGTGGTGTGGCTCACTCCTGTAATCCTAACACTTTGGGAGTTGAGGAGGGAGGATCACTTGAGCCAGGAGTTTGGGACCACCCTGGAAAACATAAGAAGACCCTGTCTCTACCAAAAAATTAGCTGGGCTTGGTGGTGCACGCCTTTAGTCCCAGCTACCTGGAATGCTGAGGTGGCGGATCGCTTGAGCCCAGGAGGTGGAGATTGCAGTGAGCTGAGATCGCATCACTGCACTCCCTATCTCAAGTAATAAGTAATAGTAATAATAATAATTGATCCTTATTGAGCTCTCTACCTTCAAAACGTATCCAGAGTGTCTCTGCTCCTCATGTGAATGTAAGCTCCACGAGGGCAGGACTTTTGATCTTTTCTATTCACTGATGTATTTACAGTCCCTAAAATAGTGCCCCACACATAGAAGATGTTCATGTAAGTTTCGTAAATTAATGAATGTATGAACAAATGCATGCTGGCACTTTGCCAACGAATATGTGTTTTATTGATTAATCTTCATCACATTCTCACGAGGTAGGTGTTTATTGTTATTCCTCTTTTACGATGAACAAACTGAGTCCCGGCAAAGTTCATTGGCATAGCCACGGTCACACGGGTGTAAGTGGCAAAGACAGAATCAAACCCAGGTAGTCTGGCTGCAGGATCCACCTCTCAGTACCGCAGCTCTTCCTGATAATACAACTGGCCTTCAGCCTCCTGTATTCACGTTTGGTTTTTCCTTGATTTACCTGCATTTAATTTCCTGTAATACTCTTCTAACAGTCAAACTATTTTATACTAAAGCCTTCTTTACAAGCAAAAGAAAAACCTTTATTTTAAGGCATACATTATTCAATATTATTAATGCTCATGCCAAAGAACCTTAAATTAGTTTAGATGTTTTTTTTTTAAAAAAAAAGGAGAGTAAAAGGATTACCTTCAGGATAACTTTAAGTTTACATTTTCTTTTTAGAGAGAATATAAGCTATTATGATATTTTTGAAAATGTATTTATGCTCATTTTCTCCATACTATGATATTTTAAAAAATATTTTTATGAGACTGACGTGCTGCCTACTGCACTGAGGCAACTTAAAAATCATTTTTAAAAAGAAGGTAGTATGGGCTAGGTGCGGTGGCTCACACCTGTAATTTGGGAGGCCGAGGTGGGTGGATAACCCAAGGTCAGGAGCTGGAGACCAGCGTGGCCAACATGATGAAACTCCATCTCCACAAAAACACAAAAATTAGCCAGGTGTGGTGGCGGCACCTATAATCCCAGCTACTCAGGAGGCTGAGGCGGGAGAATCGCTTGAACCCAGGAGGCGGAGCTTGCAGTGAGCTGAGATCGCGCCACTGCACTCCAGCCTAGGTGAGAGAGTCAGACTCTGTCCCAAAAAAAAAAAAAAAAAAAAAAAAAAAAAAGTTAGAGGGTAGTATAAGGCAAAATTACCCAGGCCATAACATTACAAATATAAATTTTTAATTCTTAATTTTATATAACCTTAATTTTTCAGGGCAATTTTATATTTAAAACAATCAGAGACCAGGCGCAGTGGCTCATGCCTGTAATCCCAGCACTTTGGGAGGCCAAGGTGGGTGGATCACGAGGTCAGGAGTTTGGGACCAGCCTGGCCATATGATGAAACCCCCCGTCTCTAAAAATGCAAAATTAACTGGGCGTGGTGGCGAGCACCTGTAGTACCAGCTCCTTAGGAGGCTGAGGCAAGAGAATTGCTAGAACCAGGAGGCGGAGGTTGCAGTGAGCTGAGATTGCACCACTGCACTCCAGCCTGGGTGACAGAGCAGACTCCATCTGAAAAAAAAGAAAAAAAAATAGATATATGTAAATGATAATGCGTTTGGAGATCTACAGGCTTAACAATAAAGAGATAGATAAAAGCATATTATCTTGCTACAAATTGCAGCCTGTGACGTGCTATCTTTTTTTTTTTAAGAGACTTGTGGCCGGGTGAGGTGGCTCCTTGTAATCCCAGCACTTTGGGAGGCCGAGGCTGGCGGATCACGAGATCAGGAGATCGAGACCATCCTGGCCATTCTGGGTGACAGAGCAGACTCCGTCTCAAAAAAAAAAAAAAAAAAAAAGAGACTTGTGATAAATAAGATGCCTTAAAGTTTACTTGCTCAGGCAGAGGAAAATCAAGAACAACTTCTGTCGAACCACCGTGGTCTGTTGATTTTGGTTAAGGATGTTTTCAGTTCAATTTTGAACACGTGATTGATGTATACCATGAAAGCTTCCTATGTTACAAAATCCACCCCACCTCTCCTCCACCCAGTGTCCTGTCATCTCCAAACCCTGACGCCTATCCCATTTAATGAAACTCATACTCCAGCTATCACGATTCCCACAAATTGGTCATTTCTTTTGTCTTGAGGAAGATTGATAGGAGGCAGTAAGACCTGCTGAGTGTGTGATCATCTTTCTAGTTCTTGGGTTTTCTGGTGATAGTTCAATGGCACTTGGAAGTGAGGGAGGATATAAACCAAACTCTTTATAGTAGTAATTTTTGTAAGTCACATCAATTCTCAAAACGCCGGCGCGGTGGCTCACGCCTGTAAACCCAACACTTTGGGAGGCAGCAGATCACGAGGTCAGGAGATCGAGACCATCCTGGCTAACATGGTGAAACCCCTCTCTACTAAAAATACAAAAAATTAGCCGGGCTGGCCGTGGGCGCCTATAGTCCCAGCTACTCCGGAGGCTGAGGCAGGACTCCACTTTGAAAGAAGTCCTATTGTGGTTAAAATGGTATCCAACAGCATCATGTGCTGCAGAGAAATCTTTTGTGAAAGAAAGAGTTGATCAATGTGCAAACTTAACTGCTGTCTTATTTTAAGAAATTGCCACAGCTAATGCTGTAAACAGATGTGCTGTCATTCAGGCTTTGTTGTTCTTATTTCTAGAGTGTGAACAGAGTAGACTTAGCATAATTCTAAAGGGCCCTCGGATTTTCAGAATGATCAATGAACACTGGCTTGAACTTAAAGTCACCAGCTGCATTAACCCCTAACTAGTGGGTCAGCTTATTTTTTGAAGCTTTGAAGCCAGGGATTGACTTCTCTCTAGCTATGAAAGTCCTAGATGGCATCTTCTTTCTATATAAGGCTGTTTCATCTACACTGAAGGTCTCTTGTTTAGAGTGGCCACCTTCCTCAGTAATCTTAGCTAGATTTTCTTTTTTTTTTCTTTTTTCTTTTTTTTCTGAGATGGCGTCTCACTCTGTCACCCAGGCTGGAGTGCAGTGGCACGATCTCGGCTCACTGCAATCTCTTCCTTCTGGGTACAAGCGATTCTCATGCCTCAGCCTCCGAAGTAGCTGGGACTACAGGTGCACATCACCATGCCTGGCTAATTTTTGTAGTTTTAGTAGAGACGGGGTTCCACCATGTTCGCCAGGCTGGTCTCGAACTCCTGACCTCAGGTGATCCACCCCTTGGCTGGGATTACAGGCACAAGCCACAATGCCAGGCCTTAGCAAGACTTTCTGGACACTTGCTGTTGAGTCTATATCAGCATATGCTGCTTCACTTTGACTTTACTTTATGTTGTGGAAATGTCTTATTCCTTAAACCTCATGAATCAACCATTGCTAGTTTCATTTTTTTTTTCCCCCTGCAGCATCCTCACCTTTCTCAGCCTTTACAGAGTTAAGGTCTTGCTTTGATTAAGTTTTGGATTAAGAGAATGTTGTGGCTGATTTAATCTTCTATCTAGTCCACTCAAACTTTCTCCATATCAGCAATAAGGCTGTTTATCCTTCTTATCATTTGTGTGTTCACTGGAGTAGCATTTCATTTAAAGTGAGAGATAGGCAACCGTTCCTTTCACTTGAACACTTAGAAGCCATTGTAGGATTAATTGGCCTAATTTCAATATTGTGTCTCAGAGAATAGGAAGGCCTGAGGAGAGGGAGAGAGACAGGGAACACAACATTTGGCTGGGTGTGGTGGCTCATGCCTGTAATCCCAGTGCTTTGGGAGGCCAAAGTGGGTGGATCACTTGAGGCCAGGAGTTCAAGACCAGCCTGGCCAACATGGTGAAACCCTGTCTCTACTAAAAATACAAAATTAGCCAGACGTGGTGGCTCACGCCTGTAATCCCAACTACTCGGGAGGCTGAGGCAAAAGACTGCTTGAACCCAGGAGACAGAGATTGCTGTGAGCTGAGATTGCGCCACTGCACTCCAGCCTGGGCAACAGAGCGAGACTGTCTCAATATAATAATAATAAAGTTTGAGATATTGCAAGAATTATCAAAATGTGACACAGAGACACAATGTTAACAAAAATGGTGCCAATAAACTTGCAGGGTTGCCACAAACTTTCAATTTGTATTTTAAAATGTGACATAGGCAGAGCAATAAAACTAGACATGCCAGACGGCACGTGGCTCACACGTGCAGTCCCAGCACCTTCGGAGGCTAAGGTGGGCAGATCACCTGAGGTCAGGAGTTTGAGACCAGCGTGGCCAATATGGTGAAACTCCGTCTCTACTAAAAATATAAAAATGAGCCAGACATGGTGGCGTGCCTGTAGTTCAAGCTATTTGGGAGGTTGAGGCAGGAGAATCACTTGAACCAGGGAGTTGGAGGTTGCAGTCAGAAGCCTGCTCATTTATTTTTCAAGATTCCTGGGAAAATAAATCTATGTGGTTACATTGAATAGATATTGTATTTTGCAAACATGTAATATTAAAGATTGACATTATCAGTATCCTTCATAAAAGCTGATGATGGTAAAAGTTATAGACATGATCCCATTCTATACAGGTTAACAAATTTATACCAGTTAAAACAAATTAAAGTGACCAGTCTGTGTATGTTATTCATTTTTATTTAATTAGCTTTTCCTTTTATAGTCTTTTGGGTGGGGACACTGTCTGCCACCATATATAGAATATGACTGGGGAAATATCCTTGACTCTTCCTTTTCTCTCAGTAAAAGAAAACACTGTTTCTATGCTCTCGACATTTCTGAGAAACGTGTGGGGTTTGTTTGTTTGTTTTCCCCCATAGTAACAACCAATTCTCCAACTCTGCAGACACCAACTGGATGTTGCACAGTTTATTTCAATTCAATTCTGATGCTATCTACCTGGAGTTAGCCTTGTACCCCACAAGTTAAGGGCCTAGTCCCACAAGACTGTCTCCACTTTAGATGCCAATCTCAAGTCCAGGGCCTCCAGGACTTCTGATTGATGGCTATAAATTGGGGGTTCCCATGACCTCCTCTGCATGCTTGATAATTTGCTATAATAGCTGTCAAAACTCAGAGAAACACTTTACTTGCTACGACAGGTTTATTATAAAGGATGTCATAAAGGAAACATATGAACACCCAATGGAAAGGTGCACAGAGTGAGGTCTGGAAGGGTCCCGGGTGCAGGAGCTCCTGTCCCTGTGGAGGGAAGTACCACCCTCTTAGCACATGGATGCATTCACCAACCCAGAAGCTCTCCAAATCTTGTTTTTTAGGGGTTTTGTGGAGGTTCCATTACATGACATAATTGATTAAATCATTAGCCATTGGGGATTGAGCTCAATCTCCAGATGCCCTCTCCTCCCTGGAGATTGGGGAGTGGGCTGAAAGCTCTAATCTTCTAACCACATGGTGGCTCCAGCAGCCAGACTCATCCTGAAGCTCTGGGTACCCCAGTCACCTCATGAGCATAGAAAAGTACACTCATCACTCTGGAGATTCCGTACGGGTCTTAGAAGTTCTTGTGTCAGGAACCACGGACCAAACCAAATATTATAACGAAAGCTGCTCCTGTCACCCCATCCTTCAGGAAGCTACAAGGGTCTTGGGGGCTCTGTGTCAGGAATTGGGGATAGACACCAAATACTCTTTCTTTCTTTCTTTTTCTTTCTTTCTTTCTTTCTTCTTTTTCTTTCTTTCTTTTTCTTTCTTTCTTTCTTTTTCTTCTTCTTTCTTCTTTCTTTCTTTTCTTCTTCTTTTCCTCTTTCCCTCGCTCTGTTGCCCAGGAGTGCAGCGGCGCGATCTCAGCTCACTGCAAGCTCTGCCTCCTGGGTTCATGCCATTCTCCTGCCAGCCTCCCAAGTAGCTGGGACTATAGGCGCCCACCACCACCTGGCTAATTTTTTGTATTTTTAGTAGAGACGGGGTTTCACCGTGTTAGCCAGGATAGTCTCGATCTCCTGACCTCGTGATCCACCCCCTTGGCCTCCCAAAGTGCTGGGATTACAGGCATGAGCCACCGCGCCCGGCCCAAATACATATTTCTTATGTCGCGTTCACTCTTTTAACCCAGTACATCTCAAAACTTTCTGATTATAACTCCAAAATAGTTTTCATCTATGTCCCCCAACGCATTGGTCCTATAACCCCGGGTGATCGGGCTTTCACTAACTCTTTCCTGGAATACTCGACAACCCTGAGCATGTGTTCATCCTTCCACTTTCATCTTCATTGGGTCAGCCTTCCACAAGGCCACCTAAGTAACTGATAAGTACTTAACATCGCAATCGGACCCATTATGCCACTGCCGAAAGGCTTTCTCCTCTCTGTTTCACGTCACTCGTAAGATAAAATCCTGGCTCTTTCATGCAGCGAACAGGGCTGGAGTGAGATAAAGCCCCAGCTCTTTCACACAGCACACTCGGCTGGGGTGCAGTCGCTGCTGTTTCGTCTCATTTCTTACCACACTTACAAAAGTAGACGTTTCTGGGTCGGGAGCAGTGGCTCATGTCTGTAATCTTAGCACTTTGGGAGGCCGAGGCCGGCAGATCACTTGAGGTCCGGAGTTTGAGACCAATCTGGCTAACATAGTGAAACCCCGTCTCTACTAAAAATACAAAAATTAGGCAGATGTGGTGCCAGACGCCTGTAATCCCAGTTACTCGGGAGGCTGAGGCAGGAGAATCACTTGAACCTGGGAGGTAGAGGTTGTAGTGAGCTAGGATTGAGCCACTTCACTCCAGCCTGGGCAGCAGAGTGAGACTCCATCACACACACACACAGACACACACACACACACACAGGAATTAATTTTGCTCTACAAGCAACTTCCCTTCTACTTTCTATTCTGGTTCACTAAGAATTATCATGAATGGAAGTTGAATTTTACAAATGAATTTTCTGTGTCTATGCGGACAACCCTATGCTTTTTGTTCTTTAATTTGTTAATGTGGTGAATCACTTTAATCAAAATAAATTTGTTCACTCTGTCACTCTCAGACTCAGGGGATCCTCCTGCCTCAGAGACTACAGGCATGCGTCAGCACACCCAGCTTATTTTATTTATTTATTTATTTTTAGACTGAGGATCCCTATGTTGCCCAGGCTGGTCTTGAACTCTGGGGCTCAAGTGATCCTCCCACCTTGGCCTCAAATCGGTTTTCTAATGTTAAGTGAACTTTCAGGTAAACTCAACTTGGTCATGATGTACTTGCTCATTTATTGTTTAGGACTCTTTTCTTTCTCCTTTTTCATTCTTTCTTTCCTTTTTTTTTTGAGATGGAGTCTTGCTCTGTCGCCCAGGCTTGAGTGCAGTGGCACAATCTCGGCTCACGGCAACCTCTGCCTCTGGGTTCAAGCAGTTCTCCTGTCTCAGCCTCCTGAGTAGCTAAGATTACAGGCATGCACCACCACGCCCAGCTAATTTTTGTATTTTTAGTAGAGACGGGGTTTCACCATATTAATCAGGCTGATCTCGAACTCCTGACCTCAGGTGATCCACCCGCCTTGGCCTCCTAAAGTTCTGGGATTACAGGTGTGAGCCATCACGCCCCACCTCTTCCTTTTTCTTTTAGAGGCAGGGTCTTGCTCTGTCACCCAGCTTGGAGTGCAGTGGGGTGATCATGGCTCACTGCACCTTCAACCTCCTGAGCTCAAGGGATCCTCCCACCTCAGCCTTCCAAGTAGCTGGGACCACAGACATGAGCTGTCGCACTCAGCAATGTTTAGGACTCTTGCGTCCATGTTCGTGGGTAAGACTGACAGACAATTTTCCTGTTTCATACTATCCTTTCTAGTTTTGATGTCAAGATTTTGCTAACCTCAATACATAAGTTAGATGACTTCCAGCATTTTTTCCCCAGTAGAGTTTGTACAAGACTGGAATTATATATCCCTAAACGCCTGAGAGAACAGTGTCTCCCCCTCTCTGTACTCTTTTTTCTTTGCAAACAGCTCCCACTACAGCAATGGCCCCCACAGCTCCAACTTCCTCCAGGAGCAGGCTCCAGCCAAAACAGGCTCACTTTCTCGTGGTCTAATAGCACAATCTTGAGTGAGAGAATATGATTAGAGATGTATGCCTGCATCACACAGATAGGAAAGGGTGGGCTGAGCTGCATAACACAAATGAAGATCCTGGCCAGAAAAGTCTACCTTTTTTTTTTTTTTTTTTAGATGGAGTCTCAGTCTGTCACCCAGGCTGGAGTGCAGTGGTGTAATTCCAGCTCATTGCAACCTCCGCCTCCTGGGTTCAAGTGATTCTCCTGCCTCAGCCTCCCGAGTAACTGGGACTACAGGTGCCTGCCACCACGCCCGGCTAATTTTTGTATTTTTAGCAGAGACAGGGTTTCACCATGTTGGCCAGGCTGGTCTCGAACGCCTGACCTCAAGTGATCCACCCGCCTCAACCTCTCAAAGTGCTGGGATTATAGGCGTGAGCCACCGCACCTGGCCGCAAAATTAATTCCTAATGGTGGAAGGTTTAAAACATTTCCTCCAAGACCAGGATCAAAACAAACGTGTGCATTTTCCTCCCTTCTATTCAACATCCTGCTGAAGGTCCTAGCCAGTGAGGAAAAAAATAAAAGGCATGAA
>NW_022143849.1:0-1988 GCF_007565055.1 Rhinopithecus roxellana
TTTTGAAGATATATGCTTTTTCACCATAGCGCTCAATGAGCTCCCAAATATCACTTTGTAGAATCCAGGACCACAGTGTTAGCAAACTGTTCCAAGAAGGGAAGGGTGGAACTCTGTGTGATGAAGTCACACATCAGAAAGCAGTCTCTCAGAAAGCTTCTCCATAGTTATTATTGAGGAGATTTCCTTTTTCACAATGGGCCCCAAAGGGCTCCCAAATATCACTTTGCAGATTAAACGAAAAGAGTGTTAACAAACTGCTTCATGAGGACTAAGTTGTAACTCTGTGAGAAGAATTCACTTACCACAAGGAAGTTTCTCAGAAAGCTTCTTTCACGTTTTGAAGTGATATATTTCCTTTATCAGCGTAGGCCTCAATGCGATCCAAAGTAGCCCTTCTCAGGTTCCTCAAAGACAGTGTTAATGGACTGTTCTAGGAAACAGAAGTGTAACTCTGTGAGATGAGTTCACACATCACGAAGAAGATTCTAAGAAAGCTTCTTTCTAGTTTTCATCAGAGTATATTTCCTTTGGCACCGAAAGCTTCATTGCTCTAAGAAGTATCCCATTGCAGATTTCCAGAAAACTGTGTTAGCAAACTGACCACTGAAGAGAAACGTGTAACTCTGTGAGTTGCATTCATATGTTGAAGTTCATTTTCCCAGAAAGCTTCTTTCCAGTTTTTTTTGAAGATATATGCTTTTTCACCATAGCGCTCAATGAGCTCCCAAATATCACTTTGTAGAACCCAGGACCACAGTGTCAGCAAACTGTTCCAAGAAGGGAAGGTGGAACTCTGTGTGATGAAGTCACACATCAGAAAGCAGTCTCTCAGAAAGCTTCTCCATAGTTATTTTATGAGGAGATTTCCTTTTTCACAATGGGCCCCAAAGGGCTCCCAAATATCACTTTGCAGATTAAACGAAAAGAGTGTTAACAAACTGCTTCATGAGGACTAAGTTGTAACTCTGTGAGAAGAATTCACTTACCACAAGGAAGTTTCTCAGAAAGCTTCTTTCACGTTTTGAAGTGATGATATTTCCTTTATCAGCGTAGGCCTCAATGCGATCCAAAGTAGCCCTTCTCAGGTTCCTCAAAGACAGTGTTAATGGACTGTTCTAGGAAACAGAAGTGTAACTCTGTGAGATGAGTTCACACATCACGAAGAAGATTCTAAGAAAGCTTCTTTCTAGTTTTCATCAGAGTATATTTCCTTTGGCACCGAAAGCTTCATTGCTCTAAGAAGTATCCCATTGCAGATTTCCAGAAAACTGTGTTAGCAAACTGACCACTGAAGAGAAACGTGTAACTCTGTGAGTTGCATTCATATGTTGAAGTTCATTTTCCCAGAAAGCTTCTTTCCAGTTTTTTTTGAAGATATATGCTTTTTCACCATAGCGCTCAATGAGCTCCCAAATATCACTTTGTATCCAGGACCACAGTGTTAGCAAACTGTTCCAAGAAGGGAAGGGTGGAACTCTGTGTGATGAAGTCACACATCAGAAAGCAGTCTCTCAGAAAGCTTCTCCATAGTTATTATATGAGGAGATTTCCTTTTTCACAATGGGCCCCAAAGGGCTCCCAAATATCACTTTGCAGATTAAACGAAAAGAGTGTTAACAAACTGCTTCATGAGGACTAAGTTGTAACTCTGTGAGAAGAATTCACTTACCACAAGGAAGTTTCTCAGAAAGCTTCTTTCACGTTTTGAAGTGATGATATTTCCTTTATCAGCGTAGGCCTCAATGCGATCCAAAGTAGCCCTTCTCAGGTTCCTCAAAGACAGTGTTAATGGACTGTTCTAGGAAACAGAAGTGTAACTCTGTGAGATGAGTTCACACATCACGAAGAAGATTCTAAGAAAGCTTCTTTCTAGTTTTCATCAGAGTATATTTCCTTTGGCACCGAAAGCTTCATTGCTCTAAGAAGTATCCCATTGCAGATTTCCAGAAAACTGTGTTAGCAAACTGACCACTGAAGAGAAAGTG
>NW_022143850.1:0-4444 GCF_007565055.1 Rhinopithecus roxellana
AATATAGACATAATAGATATAATAGTTTATAGGTATAAATATAGACATAATAGATATATAATATAGGTTAAAAAATACAGACACAATAGATATAAGCGATATATATAAATACAGACATAATAGATATAATAGATATAGATATAAATGAAGAATAATAGATATATAGATATAGGTGTAAAATGTGGACATAGTAGATAAAATAGATATAGGTATACATATAGACATAATAGATATAGGTAATAAATATAGACAAAATGGATATAGGTATAAAAATATAGACATAGATAATAGATATAAGTATGAATATAAACATAATAGATATAATAGAGATGGGTATAAAAATATACGTATAGATAGAATAGATATAGGTGTAAAATATAGACACATAGTTATAGGTATAAAATATAGACATAATAGATTTAATAGTATAGTTATAAAATAGACATAATAGATACAATAGAAATAGGTATAAAATATTGACATAATAGATAAAATCGATATATGTATAACATAGACTAATAGATGTCGGTATAAATATAGACATAATAGATATAGGTGTAAAATATACACATAGATATAATGGATCTATGGGTATAAAATGTAAACATAATAGATATAATAGAGAAGGTATAAAATATAGACTAATAGATATAATACATATAGGTGTAAAATATAGACATAGTAGATATAATAGATATAGCTATAAAATATAGACATAATTATAATAGAAATAGGTATAAAATATAGACGAGACACAATAGATGTAGGTATAAAATACAGACATAATAGATATAGGTATAAAATGTAGACAAAATAGATATAGGTATAAAATCTCGACATAGATGATAATAGATATAGGAATGAAATATAAACATAATAGATATAGATATAGGTATAATATAGACATAAGATATAGGTATAAATTATAGACATAATAGATATAATAGATACAGTTATCAATAAAGACATATAATATAAGATGTAGGTATAAAACGTTGACATATAGATACAGGTATAAAATATAGACAGGATGGTTATAATAGATATAGGTATGAAATATAGACATAAGACATATGATCAATAGGTATAAAATATAGATAACAGATACGGTAAAAATATAGACATACTAGATATAGGTATAAAATAGAGACATAGTATAATAGAAATAGTATAAAATATAAACATAATAGATTATAGAGATGGGTATAAAAGACGTAGATATAATAGATATACGAGTAAAATATAGACATACTAGATATAATAGATATAGGTATAAATATAGACATAATAGATAATAGTTATAGGTATAAAATACAGATATAATAGATATAATAGGTATAGGTATAAATATACACATTATAGATATAGGTATAAAATATAGACATAAAGATATAATAGATATAGGGATCAAATATAGACATAATAATTATAATAGATATAGGTGTAAAATACAGACATCATAGATATAGGTAGAGAATATAGACATAATGGTTATAATAGATATAGGTATGAATTAGACATAATAGATATAATAGATATAGCTATAAAATGTAGACATAATAGATATAATCGATATAGGAATAAAATATAGACATAATTGAAATAGGAATAAAATATAGACAAAATAGATATAAAACATATAGGTATAAAATATAGACATAATAGATATAATCATATAGGTATAATATATGGACATAATAGATATAATAGATATAGGTATAAGATATAGACATAATCTATAAAATAGCTAAAGGAATAAAATATAGAAATAATTGAAATAGGTATAAACTACAGACTAAATAGATATAAAAGATATAGGTATAAAATAGACATAATAGATGTAATAGATATAGCTATAATATAAGACATAATCGATAATGATATAGGTATAAGATATAGACATAATCCATATAATAGATATAGGTATAAAATATAGACATAATAGATATAATAGATATAGGAATATAATATAGACATAATTGAAATAGGTGTAAAATATAGACAAAATAGACATAAAAGATATAGGTATAAAATATAGACATAATAGATATAATAGATATGGGTATAAAATATAGACATAATAGAAATAAAAGATATATGTAAGATATAGACATAATAGATATAATAGATACAGATATAAAATGTAGACATAATAGATATAGGTATAGGTATGAAATATAGACACAATAGATATAATAGATATATGTATAATATAGACAAAACAGATATAATAGATACAGGTATAAAATATAGACATAATAGATATAATAGATATCGGTATAAAATATGGACATAATAGATAAATAGATATAGGTATAAAATATAGACATGATAGATATAGTATAAAATTAGACACAATATACAGGTATAAAATATAGACATATATATCATAGATATAGGTATGAAATATAAACATAACAGATATAATAGAGATGGGTATAAAAAGAGACGTAATAGATATAAGAGATATAGGTGGAAAATATAGATATAGTAGATATAATAGATATAGGTATAATAATAGACAGAGTAGATATAATAGATAGGTGTAAAATATAGACATAATAGATATAATATATAGGTATAAAATAGGCAGAGTAGATATAATAGATATAGGTATAAAATATGACATAATTATAGAGATATAGGTATAAAATATAGATATAACTGGTATAAAAATGCAGGAATGAAATATAGACACAATCGATATAGGTACGAAATATACACATAATAGATATAATAGATATGTGTATAAGATATAGACATATATATAAAGATATAGGTATAAAATATAGATATGATAGGTATTAGATATAGGTCTAAAATACAGACATAATAGATATAATAGATATATGAATAAAATACAAATAATTGAAATACATATAAAATAGACAAAATAGATGTAAGAGATATAGGTATAAAATATAGACATAATAGACATATAGATATATGTATTAGATATACATAATAGATACAATAGATATAGGTATAAAATATAGACATAATAGATATAATAAAGGTATAAAATATAGACATAATTGATGTAATAGATATAGATATAAAATATAGACATAATAGATATAGGTTTAAAATATAGACATTTTAGATATAATAGATATAAGTATAAAATATAGTCAGAGTAGATATAATAGATATAGGTATAAAATATAGACATAATAGACATAATAGAAATAGGTATAAAATATAGACATAATAGATATAATAGATATAGGTATCAAACACAGCACAATAATTATAATAGATTAGGTATAAAATATAGACATAATAGATATAGGTACAAAATATAGACATAATGGTTATAATAGATATGGGTATAAATATAGACATAATAGATATGATATATATAGGTTTAAAATAAAGACATAATAGATATAATAAATATAGGTATAAAATATAGACATTAAAGATATAATATGTGTAGTTATAAAATATAGACATAGTAGATATAATAGATATGGGTATAAAATACAGACATAATAGATATAAGGATAAAATATAGACATAATAGATATATGTATAAAACACAGATAATATAGATATAACAGATATAGGTATAAAATATAGACATAACTGGTATAAAAATGTAGGTATGAAATATAGACATAGATATAGTTATAAAATATACACATATTAGATATCATAGATATATGTATAAGATACAGACATAATAGATATAATATAGGTATAAAATATAGATAATAGATATAATAATAATATAATAAAGTATAAAATAGAATAGATAGATATAATAGATATAGGTATAAAATATAGTCCTAAGATAAAATAGATATTATAAGATGTAGACATAATAGATATAATAGATATAGGTATAAAATATAGAAATAATAGATATTATAGATATAGGCATAAATATAGACATAAGAGATACTAGATATAGGAATAAAATATAGACATAATTGAAATAGGTATAAAATATAGAAAAATAGATATAAAATATAGTTATAACATATAGACATAATGGATATAATAGATATACGTACAAAATATAGATATAATAGATATAATAGATATAGGTATAAAATATAGACATAGTAGATATATTAGATATAGTTTTACAATACAGACATAATAGATATAATAGATATAGGTATAAAAAAAGACATAATAGATATAATAGATATAGTCATAAAATATAGGCATAATAGATATAATAGATATAGGAATAAATTATAGACATAATAGATATAAAAGATAGAGGTATATAATATAGGGATAATAGATATAGGTATGAAATATAGACATAATACATATTAAAGGTATAGGTTCAAAATAAAGACATGAAGATATAATAGACATAGGTATAAGATATAGACATAATAGATATAATAGATTTAGGTATAAAATACAGACATAATAGCTTTAATAGATATAGGTATAAATATTGATATAATAATATAATAGATAT
>NW_022143851.1:0-1454 GCF_007565055.1 Rhinopithecus roxellana
TGCGATCCAAAGAAGCCGTTCTCAGATTCCTCAAAGACAGTGTTAATGGACTGCTCCATGAAACGTATGTGTAACTCTGTGAGATGAATTCACATATCACAAAGAAGTTTCTAATGAAGCTTCTTTCTAGTTTTCATCTGAGGATGTTTTCTTTGTCACCGTAAGCTTCATTGCGCTAAGAGGTATCCCATTGCAGATTTCCGGAAAACTTAGTTAGCAAACTGATCACTGAAGAGAAACGTGAAAATCTGTGAGTTCCATTCATTCATGGCAACGCAGTTTCTCAGAAGGCTTCTTACCAGTTTTGATCTGAGGATATTTCCTTTTTCACCCTAGCTATCAATGGGCTCCTAAATATACCTTTGCAGAATCCACGACAACAGTTGTAGCAAACTGTTCCAAGAAGGGAAGTGTGGAACTCTGTGTGATGAACTCACACTTCAGAAAGCAATCTCTCAGACAGCTTCTCTCTAGTTATTATGTGAGGATATTTCCTTTTTCATCATGGGCCCCCCCTATGGGCTCCCAAATATCACTTTTCAGAATCCACGAAGGAGTGTTAGCAAACTGCTTCCCGAAGTCTAAGTTATGTCTGTGAGATGAACTCACAGATCAGAAGGTAGTTTCTTAGAAGGCTTCTTTCACGTTTTGAACGGATGAAATTTCCTTTATCAGCGTAGGCCTCAATGCGATCCAAGGAAGCCTTCTCAGCTTCCTCAAAGACATTGTTAATGGACTACTCCACGAAACATAAGTGTAACTCTGTGAGATGAATTCACACATAACCAACAAATTTCTAGGAAAGCGTCTTTCTAGTTTTCATCTGAGGATATTTCCTTTGTCACCATAAGCTTCATTGCGCTAAGAGGTATCCCATTGCAGATTTCCAGAAAACTTAGTTAGCAAACTGATCACTGAAGAGAAACGTGTAACTCTGTGATTTGCATTCACTCATGGCAATGCAGTTTCTCAGAAGGGCTTCTTTCCAGTTATGTGTCCAGAGCCATGAGGCCTGGAATTAGGCGACCTTTGTGCTTGTTCTCCGCAAAGCGGAGCAAGAGGGCACATTCCCGGGTTCTTTATTTACATACCCTTCCCGCACGCGCCCATAGCTTTTCCTGCGAATGCCTAAATTTCTGCCGCGCGCGCCTAAGTTTCTCCCGTGCACGCCAAAACTGTTCCCGCGCGCGCCAACCTTTCCCACGCGCGCCAAACATTTCCCGCCGAGGAAGATATGCAGCCCAGGGCACAGGCGCGATCCCGCGCCCGGGAAAATTACAAACCCAAGGCGCATGCGCGATTGTAATTTGAGAAAACCCGGCCCCCATTAACGCCCTGGCCCAACCTCTTCCCCTGCCAGCCTATATAAGGCTTGACCCTACACTCAATAAACGAGACTTGATCAGGCTGTTTGTCTTGTCTCCATTTCTTGTGTTTTTCTTGTCTCCTCCATT
>NW_022143852.1:0-32205 GCF_007565055.1 Rhinopithecus roxellana
GTATCTAATTGCAGATTTCCAGAAAACTGTGCTAACAACTGATCACTGAAGAGAACGTGTAACTCTGTGAGTTGCATTCACACATGGCAATGCAGTTTCTCAGAAAGCTTCTCTTTAGTTATTATGTGAGGATATTTCCTTTATCACCATCGGCCCCAATAGGCTCCCAAATATCACTTTGCAGATTCCACGAAAAAGTGTTAGCAAACTGCTTCTTGAGGCAGAGGTTGTAACTCTGTGAGATGAACTCACAGATCAGAAAGAAGTTTCTCAAAAGCTTCTTCACGTTTTGAACGGATGAAATTTCCTTTATCAGCGTAGGCCTCAAGTGATCCAAAGCCCTTCTCAGATTCCTCAAAGACAGTGTTAATGGACTGCTCCACGAAACATAAGTGTAACTCTGTGAGATGAATTCACACATCACCAAGAAGTTTCTAAGAAAGCTTCTTTCTAGTTTTCATCTGTGGATATTTCCTTTGTCACTGTAATGTTCATTGCGCTATGAAGTATCTAATTGCAGATTTCCAGAAAACTGTGCTAACAAACTGATCACTGAAGAAGTGTAACTCTGTGAGTTGCATTCACCATGGCAATGCAGTTTCTCAGAAAGCTTCTCTTTAGTTATTATGTGAGGATATTTCCTTTATCACCATGGGCCCCAATAGGCTCCCAAATATCACTTTGCAGATTCCACGAAAGAGTGTTAGCAAACTGCTTCTTGAGGCAGAGGTTGTAACTCTGTGAGATGAACTCACAGATCAGAAAGAATTTCTCAGAAAGCTTCTTCACGGTTTGAACGGATGAAATTTCCTTTATCAGCGTAGGCCTCAATGTGATCCAAAGAAGCCCTTCTCAGATTCCTCAAAGACAGTGTTAATGGACTGCTCCACGAAACATAAGTGTAACTCTGTGAGATGAATTCACACATCACCAAGAAGTTTCTAAGAAGCTTCTTTCTAGTTTTCATCTCTGTATTTCCTTTGTCACTGTAATGTTCATTGCGCTATGAAGTATCTAATTGCAGATTTCCAGAAAACTGTGCTAACAAACTGATCACTGAAGAGAAACGTGTAACTCTGTGGTTGCATTCACACTTGGCAATGCAGTTTCTCAGAAAGCTTCTCTTTAGTTATTATGTGAGGATATTTCCTTTATTACCATGGGCCCCAATAGGCTCCCAAATATCACTTTGCAGATTCCACGAAAAGAGTGTTAGCAAACTGCTTCTTGAGGCAGAGGTTGTAACTCTGTGAGATGAACTCACAGATCAGAAAGAAGTTTCTCAGAAAGCTTCTTTCACGTTTGAACGGATGAAATTTCCTTTATCAGCGTAGGCCTCATATGATCCAAAAGCCCTTCTCAGATTCCTCAAAGACAGTGTTAATGGACTGCTCCACGAAACATAAGTGTAACTCTGTGAGATGAATTCCACATCACCAAGAAGTTTCTAAGAAAGCTTCTTTCTAGTTTTCATCTGTGGATATTTCCTTTGTCACTGTATGTTCATTGCGCTATGAAGTATCTAATTGCAGATTTCCAGAAAACTGTGCTAACAAACTGATCACTGAAGAGAAACGTGTAACTCTGTGAGTTGCATTCACACTTGGCAATGCAGTTTCTCAGAAAGCTTCTCTTTAGTTATTATGTGAGGATATTTCCTTTATCACCATGGGCCCCAATAGGCTCCCAAATATCACTTTGCAGATTCCACGAAAAGAGTGTTAGCAAACTGCTTCTTGAGGCAGAGGTTGTAACTCTGTGAGATGAACTCACAGATCAGAAGAAGTTTCTCAGAAAGCTTCTTTCTCATTTTTATTGGAAGATGTTTTCCATTGGCCCCATTGTTTTCAAAGGGATCGGGAATATCTGTTCTCAGATTCCACACAAATAGGCCTAGGCCACGGCCCCACGAAATACCGCTGCAACTTAGTGAGTTGAATTCACACATCACATAGCGTTTCTCAGAAAGCTTCTTTCTTTAGTAAGACGAGGTTATTTGTGGTCTTGGAGCGCCACCGTGTGTCCTATTGCAGATTCTGCGAAAATTCTGCTAGCGAGTTTCTCAGTGGAAACAATGATGGACATCTGTGGGCTGAATTCACCCACAACAAAGAAGTTTTTGAGAAGCCTTCTCTGCAGGTTTCTCTGAGGATAGTTCCTTATTCAGCATGCGATTCAACGATATCCAAGACATCACATCTGAGATTCCTCAAAATGAGTGCTAGGAAACTCCCCCGAGAACGGGTGATAGAACACTGTGAAATGAATTCACATATCACAAAGCAGTTTCTCACAAAGCTTGGTTCCGCTTTCTCTTGAAGGATATTTCCTTTCTCCTTCTATTCTTCAAAGCTATCTGAAATATCACTTCTCAGAATCCGGACACCAAAGAAACAGAACTCCAAGAACACTGGCGTAAGTCTGTGAGTTGCATTCACACATGGCAATGCAGTTTCTCAGAAAGCTTCTCTTTAGTTATTATGTGAGGATATTTCCTTTATTACCATGGGCCCCAATAGGCTCCCAAATATCACTTTGCAGATTCCACGAAAAGAGTGTTAGCAAACTGCTTCTTGAGGCAGAGGTTGTAACTCTGTGAGATGAACTCACAGATCAGAAAGAAGTTTTTCTCAGAAAGCTTCTTTCACGTTTGAACGGATGAAATTTCCTTTATCAGCGTAGGCCTCAATGTGATCCAAAGAAGCCCTTCTCAGATTCCTCAAAGACAGTGTTAATGGACTGCTCCACGAAACATAAGTGTAACTCTGTGAGATGAATTCACACATCACCAAGAAGTTTCTAAGAAAGCTTCTTTCTAGTTTTCATCTCTGGATATTTCCTTTGTCACTGTAATGTTCATTGCGCTATGAAGTATCTAATTGCAGATTTCCAGAAAACTGTGCTAACAAACTGATCACTGAAGAGAAACGTGTAACTCTGTGAGTTGCATTCACACGGCAATGCAGTTTCTCAGAAAGCTTCTCTTAGTTATTATGTGAGGATATTTCCTTTATCACCATGGGCCCCAATAGGCTCCCAAATATCACTTTGCAGATTCCACGAAAAGAGTGTTAGCAAACTGCTTCTTGAGGCAGAGGTTGTAACTCTGTGAGATGAACTCACAGATCAGAAAGAAGTTTCTCAGAAAGCTTCTTTCACGTTTTGAACGGATGAAATTTCCTTTATCAGCGTAGGCCTCAATGTCGTCCAAAGAAGCCCTTCTCAGATTCCTCAAAGACAGTGTTAATGGACTGCTCCACGAAACATAAGTGTAACTCTGTGAGATGAATTCACACATCACCAAGAAGTTTCTAAGAAAGCTTCTTTCTAGTTTTCATTGTGGATATTTCCTTTGTCACTGTAATGTTCATTGCGCTATGAAGTATCTAATTGCAGATTTCCAGAAAACTGTGCTAACAAACTGATCACTGAAGAGAAACGTGTAACTCTGCGAGTTGCATTCACACATGGCAATGCAGTTTCTCAGAAAGCTTCTCTTTAGTTATTATGTGAGGATATTTCCTTTATCACCATGGGCCCCAATAGGCTCCCAAATATCACTTTGCAGATTCCACGAAAAGAGTGTTAGCAAACTGCTTCTTGAGGCAGAGGTTGTAACTCTGTGAGATGAACTCACAGATCAGAAAGAAGTTTCTCAGAAAGCTTCTTTCACGGTTTGAACGGATGAAATTTCCTTTATCAGCGTAGGCCTCAATGTGATCCAAAGAAGCCCTTCTCAGATTCCTCAAAGACAGTGTTAATGGACTGCTCCACGAAATAAGTGTAACTCTGTGAGATGAATTCACACATCACCAAGAAGTTTCTAAGAAAGCTTCTTTCTAGTTTTCATCTCTGGATATTTCCTTTGTCACTGTAATGTTCATTGCGCTATGAAGTATCTAATTGCAGATTTCCAGAAAACTGTGCTAACAAACTGATCACTGAAGAGAAACGTGTAACTCTGTGGTTGCATTCACACTGGCAATGCAGTTTCTCAGAAAGCTTCTCTTTAGTTATTATGTGAGGATATTTCCTTTATCACCATGGGCCCCAATAGGCTCCCAAATATCACTTTGCAGATTCCACGAAAAGAGTGTTAGCAAACTGCTTCTTGAGGCAGAGGTTGTAACTCTGTGAGATGAACTCACAGATCAGAAAGAAGTTTCTCAGAAAGCTTCTTTCACGTTTGAACGGATGAAATTTCCTTTATCAGCGTAGGCCTCAATATGATCCAAAGAAGCCCTTCTCAGATTCCTCAAAGACAGTGTTAATGGACTGCTCCACGAAACATAAGTGTAACTCTGTGAGATGAATTCACACATCACCAAGAAGTTTCTAAGAAAGCTTCTTTCTAGTTTTCATCTGTGGATATTTCCTTTTATGTGTAATTCATCTCACAGAGTTACACTTATGTTTCGTGGAGCAGTCCATTACACCTTTGAGGAATCTGAAAGGGCTTCTTTGGATCACTAGAGGCCCTACGCGTGGAATTTCACTCCGTTCAACGTGAAAGAAGCTTTTGAGCACTTCTTTCTGATCGTGTTCGTTCATCTCACAGAGTTACAATCACTCTGCTCAAGAAGCAGTGTTCAAACACTCTTTTCGTGGAATCTGCAAATGATTTGGAGCCTATTGGGGCCCAGGGTGAAGGAAATACCTCACATTAACTAAAGAGAGAAGCTTTCTGAGAAACTGCATTGCCGGTGTGAATGCAACCACGAGTTACACGTTTCTCTTCAGTGATCAGTTGTTAGCACAGTTTTTGGAAATCGTCAATAGATACTCATAGGCAATGAAATTACGTGACAAAGGAAATATCAGATGAAAACTAGAAAGAAGCTTCTTAGAAACTTCGGGTGAGGTGTGTGAATCTCCACAGAGTTACACTTAGATGTTTCGTGGAGCAGTCCATTAACACTGTCCTTTGAGGAGCTGAGAAGGGCTCTTGGATCACATTGAGGCCTACGCTGAAAAGGAAATTCATCCGTTCAAAACGTGAAAGAAGCTTTCTGAGAAATTCTTTCTGATCTGTGAGTTCACTCACAGTTACAAACCTCTGCCTCAAAGCAGTTGCTAACACTCTTTCGTGGATCTGCAAAGTGATATTTGGGAGCTATTGGGGCCCATGGTGATAAAGAAAATCCTCACATAATAACTAAAGAGAAGCTTTCTGAGAAACTGAATTGCAAGTGTGAATGCAACTCACAGAGTTACACGTTTCTTCAGTGATCATTTTGTTAGCACAGTTTTCTGGAAATCTGCATTAGATACTTCATAGCGCAATGAACATTACAGTGACAAAGGAAATATCCACAGATGAAAACAGAAAAAAGCTTTCTTAGAAACTTCTTGGTGATGTTGGAATTCATCTCACAGAGTTACACTTATGTTTCGTGGAGCAGTCCATTAACACTGTCTTTGAGGAATCTGAGAAGGGCTTCTTTGGATCACATTGAGGCCTACGCTGATAAGGAAATTTCATCCGTTCAAAACGTAAAGAAGCTTTCTGAGAAACTTCTTTCGATCTTTGAGTTCATCTCACAGAGTTAACAACCTCTGCCTCAAGAAGCAGTTTGCTAACACCTTTCGTGGAATCTGCAAAGTGATATTTGGGAGCCTATGGGCCCATGGTGATAAAGGAAATATCCTCACATAATAACTAAAAAGAGAAGCTTTCTGAGAAACTGCTTGCCAAGTGTGAATGCAACTCACAGAGTTACACGTTTCTCTTCATGAGCAGTTTGTTAGCACAGTTTTCTGGAATCTGCATTAGATACTCATAGCGCAATGAACATTACAGTGACAAGGAATATCCACAAAGATGAAAACTAGAAAGAAGCTTTCTTAGAAACTTCTTGGTGATGTGTGAATTCATCTCACAGAGTTACACTTATGTTTCGTGGAGCAGTCCATTAACACTGTCTTGGAGGAATCTGAGAAGGGCTTCTTTGGATCAATTGAGGCCTACGCTGATAAGGAAATTTCATTTCATCCTTTCAAAACGTGAAAGAAGCTTTCGGAGAAACTTCTTTCTGATCTGTGAGTTCTCTCACAGAGTTACAACCCTCTGCCTCAAGAAGCAGTTTGCTAACACTTTTTCGTGGAATCTGCAAAGTGATATTTGGGAGCCATTGGGGCCCATGGTGATAAAGGAAATATCCTCACATAATAACTAAAGAGAAGCTTTCTGAGAAACTGCATTGCCAAGTGTGAATGGCAACTC
Source organism: Rhinopithecus roxellana (assembly GCF_007565055.1). Taxonomy (NCBI): domain Eukaryota; kingdom Metazoa; phylum Chordata; class Mammalia; order Primates; family Cercopithecidae; genus Rhinopithecus; species Rhinopithecus roxellana. The sequence goes on from NW_022143852.1 coordinate 6,224, forward strand.
ACGAGTTTACACGTTTCTCTTCAGTGATCAGTTGTTAGCACAGTTTTTCTGGAAATCTGCAATTAGATACTTCATAGCGCAATGAACATTACAGTGACAAAGGAAATCCACAGATGAAAACTAGAAGAAGCTTTCTTAGAAACTTCTGGGGATGTGTGAATTCATCTCACAGAGTTACACTTATGTTTCGTGGAGCAGTCCATTAACACTGCTTTGAGGAATCTGAAAGGGCTTCTTTGGATCCCATTGAGGCCTACGCTGATAAAGGAAATTTCATCCGTTCAAACGTGAAAGAACTTTCTGAGAAACTTCTTTCTTTTCTGTGAGTTCATCTCACAGAGTTACAACCTCTGCCTCAAGAAGCAGTTTGCTAACACTCTTTTCGTGGAATCTGCCAAAGTGATATTTGGGAGCCTATTGGGGCCCATGGTGATAAAGGAATATCCTCACATAATAACTAAAGAGAAGCTTCTGAGAAACTGCATTGCCAAGTGGGAATGCAACTCACAGAGTTACACGTTTCTCTTCAGTGATCAGTTTGTTAGCACAGTTTTCTGGAAATCTGCAATTAGAACTTCATAGCGCAATGAACATTACGTGACAAAGGAAATATACAGATGAAAACTAGAAAGAAGCTTTCTAGAAACTTCATGGTGAGGTGTGAATTCATCTCACAGAGTTAACTTATGTTCGTGGAGCAGTCCATTAACACTGTCTTTTGAGGAATCTGAGAAGGGCTTCTTTGGATCACATTGAGGCTACGCTGATAAGGAATTATTCATCATCCGTTCAAAACGTGAAAGAAGCTTTCTGAAAACTTCTTTCTGATCTGTGAGTTTCATCTCACAGAGTTACACCTCTGCCTCAAGAAGCAGTTTGCTAACACTCTTTTTCGTGGAATCTGCAAAGTGATATTTGGGAGCCTATTGGGGCCCATGGTGATAAAGGAAATATCCTCACATAATAACTAAAGAGAAGCTTTCTGAGAAACTGCATTGAAAGTGTGAAATGCCACAGAGTTACACGTTTCTCTTCAGTGATCAGTTTGTTTAGCACAGTTTTCTGGAAATCTGCATGAGTACGTCATAGCGCATGAACATTACAGTGACAAAGGAAATATCCACAGAGAAACTAGAAAGAAGCTTCTTAGAAACTTCTTGGTGATGTGTGAATTCATCTCACAGAGTAACACTTATGTTTCGTGGAGCAGTCCATTAACACTGTCTTTGAGGAATCTGAGAGGGCTTCTTTGGATCACTTTGAGGCCTACGCTGATAAAGGAATTTCATCCGTTCAAAACGTGAAAGAAGCTTTCGTTGAGAAACTTCTTTCTGATCTGTGAGTTCACTCACAGAGTTACAACCTCTGCCTCAAAACAGTTGGCTAACACTCTTTTCGTGGAATCTGCAAAGTGATATTTGGGAGCCTATGGGGCCCATGGTGATAAAGGAAATATCCTCACATAATAACTAAAGAGAAGCTTTCTGAGAAACTGCATTGCCAAGGTTGAATGCAACTCAGAGTTACACGTTTCTCTCTCAGTGATCAGTTTTGTTAGCACAGTTTTCTGGAAATCTGCAATTAGATACTTCATAGCGCAATGAACATTACAGTGACAAAGGAAAATCCACAGATGAAAACTAGAAAGAAGCTTCTTAGAAACTTCTTGGTGATGGTGAATTCATCTCAGAGTTACACTTATGTTTCGTGGAGCAGTCCATTAACACGGTCTTTGAGGAATCTGAGAAGGGCTTCTTGGATCACATTGAGGCCTACGCTGATAAAGGAAATTTCATCCGTTCAAACGTGAAAGAAGCTTTCGGAGAACTTCTTTCTGATCTGTGAGTTCATCTCACAGAGTTACAACCCTGCCTCAAGAAGCGTTTGCTAACACTCTTTTCGTGGAATCTGCAAAGTGATATTTGGGGCCTATGGGGGCCCATGGTGATAAAGGAAATACCTCTCACATAATAACTAAAGAGAAGCTTTCTGAGAAACTGCATTGCAATGTGAATGCACACTCAACGAGTTACACGTTTCTCTTCAGTGATCAGTTTGTTAGCACAGTTTTCGGGAAATCTGCAATGAATACTCATAGCGCAAGAACATTACATGACAAAGAAATCCACAGATGAAAACAAGAAAGAAGCTTTCTTAGAAACTTCTTGGTGATGTTGAATGCATCTCACAGAGTTACACTTATGTTTCGTGGAGCAGTCCATTAACACTGTCTCTTGAGGAATCTGAGAGGGTTTCTTTGGATCACATTGAGGCCACGCTGATAAAGGAAATTTCATCCGTTCAAAACGTGAAAGAAGCTTCTGAGAAACTTCTTTTTGATCTGTGAGTTCATCTACAGAGTTACACACCTGCCTCAAGAAGCAGTTTGCTAAACACTCTTTCGTGAATCTGCAAAGTGATATTTGGAGCCATTGGGCCCATGGTGAAAGAAAATATCCTCACATAATAACTAAGAGAAGCTTCTGAGAAACGCATTGCAAAGTGTGAATGCAACTCACAGAGTTACACGGTTTCTCTTCAGTGATCAGTTTGTTAGCACAGTTTTCTGGAAATCGCAATTAGATACTTCATAGCGCAATGAAAGTAAGTGACAAAGGAAATATCCACAGATGAAAACTAGAAAGAAGCTTTCTTGAAACTTCTTGGTGATTGTGTGAATTCATCTCAGAGTTCACTATGTTTCGTGGAGCAGTCCATTAACACTGTCTTGGAGGAATCTGAGAAGGGCTTCTTGGATCACATTGAGGCCTACGCTGATAAAGGAAATTTCATCCGTTCAAAACGTGAAAGAAAGCTTTCTGAGAAACTTCTTTCTGATCTGTGAGTTCATCTCACAGAGTTACAACCTCTGCCTCAAGAAGCAGTTTGCTAACACTCCTTTTCGGGGAATCTGCAAAGTGATATTTGGAGCCTATTGGGCCCATGGTGATAAAGAAATATCCTCACATATAAACTAAAGAGAAGCTTTCTGAAAAACTGCATGCCAGTGTGAGGCAACTCACAGAGTTACACGTTTCTTCAGTGATCAGTTTGTTAGACAGTTTTCTTGGAAATCTGCAATAGATACTTCATAGCGCAATGAACATTACAGTGACAAAGGAAATACACAGATGAAAACTAGAAAGAAGCTTTCTTAGAAACTTCGGGTGAGTGTGGAATTCATCTCACAGAGTTACACTTAGTTTCGTGGGGCATTCCATTAAACGTCTTTAGGAATCTGAGAAGGGCTTCTTTGGATCACATTGAGGCCACGCTGATAAAGGAAATTTCATCCGTTCAAAACGTGAAAGAACTTTCTGAGAAACTTCTTTCTGATCTTGATTGTTCATCTCACAGAGTTACAACTCTGCCTCAAGAAGCAGTTTGCTAACACTCTTTTCGGGAATCTGCAAAGTGAATTTGGGAGCTATTGGGGCCCATGGTGATAAAGGAAATCCTCACATAATAACTAAAGAGAAGCTTTCTGAGAAAAACGCATTGCCAGTGTGAATGCAACTCACAGAGTTCACGTTCTCTTCAGTGATCAGTTGGTTAGCACAGTTTTCTGGAAATCTGCAATAGAACTTCATAGCGCAATGAACTTTACTGTGACAAAGAAATATCACAGATGAAAACTAGAAAGAAGCTTTCTTAGAAACTTCTGGTGATGTGTGAATTCATCTCACAAGTTACACTTATGTTTCGTGGAGCAGTCCATTAACACTGTCTTTGAGGAATCTGAGAAGGGCTTCTTTGGATCACATTGAGGCCTACGCTGATAAAGGAAATTTCATCCTTCAAAACGTGAAAGAAGCTTTCTGAGAAACTTCTTTCTGATCTGTGAGTTCATTCACAGTTAAACCTCTGCCTCCCAAGAAGCAGTTTGCTAACACTCTTTTCGTGGAATCTGCAAAGTGAATTTGGGAGCCTATTGGGGGCCATGGTGATAAGGAAATATCCTCACATAATAACTAAAGAGAAGCTTTCTGAGAAACTGCATTGCCAGGTGTGAATGCAACTCACAGAGTTACACGTTTCTCTTCAGTGATCATTTGTTAGCACAGTTTTCTGGAAATCTGCAATAGATACTTCATAGCGCAATGAACATTACGTGACAAAGGAAATATCACAGATGAAAACTAGAAAGAAGCTTTCTATAGAAACTTCTGGTGATGTGTGAATTCATCTCACGAGTTACACTTATGTTTCGTGGAGCAGTCCATTAACACTGTCTTTGAGGAACTGAGAAGGGCTTCTTTGGATCACATTGAGGCCTACGCTGATAAAGGAAATTATCCGTTCAAACGTGAAAGAAGCTTCTGAGAAACTTCTTTCTGATCTGTGAGTTCATCTCACAGAGTTACAACCTCTGCCTCAAGAAGCAGTTTGTCTAACACCTCTTTTCGGGAATCTGCAAAGTGATATTTGGGAGCCTGGGGCCCATGGTGATAAAGGAATATCCTCACTAATAACTAAAGAGAAGCTTTCTGAGAAACTGCATTGCCAGTGTGAATGCAACTCAAGAGTTACACGTTTCTCTTCAGTGATCAGTTTGTTAGCACAGTTTTCTGGAAATCTGCAATTAGATACTACTTCAGGCAATGAACATTAAGTGACAAAGGAAATATACAGATGAAAACTAGAAAGAAGCTTCTTAGAAACTTTGGTGATGTGTGAATTCATCTCACAGAGTTACACTATGTTTTCGTGGGCAGTCCATTAACACTTCTTTGAAATCTGAGAAGGGTTCTTTGGATCACATTGAGGCCTACGCTGATAAAGGAAATTCATCCGTTCAAAACGTGAAAGAAGCTTTCTCGAGAAACTCTTTCTGACTGTGAGTTCATCTCACAGTTACACCTCTGCCTCAAGAAGCAGTTTTCTAACACTCTTTTCGTGGAATCTGCAAAGTGATATTGGGAGCCTATTGGGGCCCATGGTGATAAAGGAAATATCCTCACATAATAACTAAAGAGAAGTTTCTGAAACGGCATTGCCAGGTGTGAATGCAACTCACAGAGTTACACGTTTCTCTCAGTGATCAGTTTGTTAGCACAGTTTTGGAAATCTCAATAGATACTCTAGGCAATGAACATTACGTGACAAAGGAATATAACAGATGAAAACTAGAAAGAAGCTTTCTTAGAAACTTCTTGGTGATGTGTGAATTCATCTACAGAGTTACACTTATTTTCGTGGAGCAGTCCATAACACTGTCTTTGAGGATCTGAGAAGGGCTTCTTTGGATCACATTGAGGCCTCCGCTGATAAAGGAAATTTCATCCTTCAAAACGTGAAAGAAGCTTTCTGAGAAACTTCTTTCTGATCTGTGAGTTCACTCACAGTGACAACCTCTGCCTCAAGAGGAGTTTGCTAACACTCTTTTCGTGGAACTGCAAAGTGATATTTGGGAGCCTATGGGGCCCATGGTGATAAAGGAAATACTCACATAATACTAAAGAGAAGCTTTCTGAGAAACTGCACATTGCAATGTGAATGCAACCACAGAGTTACACGTTTCTCTTCAGTGATCAGTTTGTTAGCACAGTTTTCTGGAAATCTGCATTAGATACTCATAGCAATGAACTTACAGTGACAAAGAAATATCCACAGATGAAAACTAGAAAGAAGCTTTCTTAGAAACTTCTTGGTGATGTGTGAATTCATCTCACAGAGTTACACTTATGTTCGTGGAGCAGTCCATTAACACGTCTTTGAGGAATCTGAGAAGGGCTTCTTTGTCACATTGGGCCTACGCTGAAAGGAAATTTCATCCGTTCAAAAGTGAAAGAAGCTTTCTGAGAAACTTCTTTCTGATCTGTGAGTTCATCTCACAGAGTTACAACCTCTGCTCAAGAACAGTTTGCTAACACTCTTTTCGTGGAATCTGCAAAGTGATATTTGGGAGCCTTTTGGGGCCCATGGTGATAAAGGAAATATCCTCACATAAATAACTAAAGAGAAGCTTCTGAGAAACTGCATTGCCATGTGAATGCAACTCACAGAGTTACACGTTTCTTCTCAGTGATCAGTTTGTTACACAGTTTTCTGGAAATCTGCAATTAGATACTCATAAGCGCAATGAACATTACAGTGACAAAGGAAATATCCACAGATGAAAACTAGAAAGAAGCTTTCTTAGAACTTCTTGGTGATGTGTGAATTCATCTCAAAGAGTTACACTTATGTTTCGTGGAGCAGTCCATTAACACTGTCTTTGAGGAACTGAGAAGGGTTCTTTGGATCACATTGAGGCCTAGCTGATAATGAAATTTATCATCCGTTCAAAACGTGAAGAAGCTTTCTGAGAAACTCTTTCTGATCTGTGAGTTCTCTCACAGAGTTACAACCCCCTCAAGAAGCAGTTTGCTAACAGCGGGGCTCAGATATTCGCTGGCCGCGGGATTCTGTCGCGCGTGCCAGTGGCCCAGTTGTTCGCGTCTCTGTCACGTTCTGTCGATCTGCTTGCGATGTTGACCATTGCATGGCGCTGCGGCGGCAGTGAATCAGTCTGTTTCCTCAAAAAAAATGAGAGCCAGAGCAGTTAGAGAGACTTTCTGGGACCTGGAAGAGGACACAAGACCAGCGCAGCGAAAAGGGAGAAGAGAGCTGAGGAGATCTGGTACTTCTGCAGTTTCCGCCGAGCTCGAAACCTCATGACTAGGCCCCTACCGCTCCGGGAGCCTCAGAAGCGCCTCGCCTCACCCTTGGAGACGTGTCAAATGAAACCATGGGCCCAAGTGTGAATGGAAACTCACAAGGGTTACAGCAGAAAACAAGAGTACACGTTCTCTTCAGTGATCAGTTTGTTCTAGCACAGTTTAGTGGAAATCTGCAATGAATACTTACTGCGAATGAACATACATGACAAAGGAAATATCCACAGATAAAACTAAAAAGAAGCTTTCTTAGAAACTTCTTGGTGAGGTGTGAATTCATCTCAAAGAGCACTTATGTTTCGTGGAGCAGCTATCCATTAACACTCTTTTGGGAATCTGAGAAGGGCTTCTTGTGGATCACATTGAGGCCCTACGCTGATAAAGGAAATTCATCCGTTCAAAACGTGAAAGAAGCTTTCTGAGAACTTCTTTCTGATCTGTTAGTTCTTACCACAGAGTTACAACCTCGGCCTCAAGAAGCGTTTGCTAACACTCTTTTCGTGGAATCTGCAAAGTGATAGTTTGGGAGCCTATGGGGCCCAGGTGATAAAGAAAATACCTCATATAAACTAAAAGAGAAGCTTTCTGAGAAACTGCATTGCCAAGTGGATGCAACTCACAGAGTTACACGTTTCTCTTCAGTGATCAGTTTGTTAGCACACGTTTTTCGAAATGGAAAATCTGCAAGGTATATACTCATGCGCAATGAACATTACAGTGACAAGGACAGTATACAGAGAAACACTAAAAGAAGCTTTCTTAGAAACTTCTGATTGGATGTGTGAATCATCTCACAGAGTTAACTTATGTTTCGTGGAGCAGTCCATTAACACTGTCTTTGAGGAATCTGAGAAGGTTTCTTTGGATCACATGAGGCTATACGCTGATAAGGGAAATTTCATCCGTTCAAAAGCGTAAGAAGCTTTCTGAGAAACTTCTTTCTGACTGTGAGTTCATCTCACAGAGTTACAACCTCTGCCTCAAGAAGCAGTTGCTAACACTCTTTTCGTGGAATCTGCAAAGTGATATGGGGAGCTATTGGGGCCCATGGGAGATAAGGAAATATCCTCACATAATAACTAAAGAGAAGCTTTCTGAGAAACTGAATTGCAAGTGTGAATGCAACTCACAGAGTTACATTTCCTTCAGTGATCAGTTGTTACCACAGTTTTCTGAAATCTGCAAATTGATACTATTAGCGCAATGAACATTACAGTACAAAGGAAATATCCACAGAGAAAACTAGAAAGAAGCTTCTTAAGAAACTTCTGGTGATGTGGATTCCTCACAGGTTACACTTATGTTTCGTGGAGCAGTCCATTAAACTGTCTTTGAGGATCTGAGAGGGCTTCTTTGGATCACTTGAGGCCTACGCTGATAAAGGAAATTCATCCGTTCAAAACGTGAAAGAAGCTTCTGAGAACTTCTTCTGATCTGTGAGTTCACTCACAGAGTTACAACCTCTGCCTCAGAAGCAGTTTGCTAACACCTCTTTCGTGGAATCTGCAAGTGATATTTGGGGGCCTATTGGGGCCCATGGTGATAAAGGAAATACCTCACATAATAATGAGAAGCTTTCTAGAAACTGCATGTGCCAGGTGAATGCAACTACAGCTAGTTACACGTATCTCTCAGTGATCAGTTTGTTAGCACACGTTTTCTGGAAATTGCAATTAGATACTTCATAGCGCAATGACATTACAGTGACAAAGGAAATATCCACAGATGAAAACTGAGAAAGAAGCTTTCTTAAAAAACTTCATGGTGATGTGTGAATTTCATTCTCACAGAGTTACACTTATGTTTGCGCTGGAGCGAGTTCATCGACTAAACAGTGATCAGTTTTGGAGGAGATACACTGAGAAGGCTTCTTTGTGGATTCACATAATGAAGCGATCCGATGACAGCTAGGATAAAGGAAATTTCCAATCACTAAGTAAACGTGAAGAAGCTTTCTAGAACCATTCTTTCTGATCGTGAGTTAATTCATCTTCACAGATTACAACCCTGCTCAAGAGAGACATTTTGCTAAAACACTCTATTATCCAGTTGAAATCTGGAATCTGCAGAACGTGATATATTGGCGATGCTTATTGGGACCGCCTCACATGTGATAAGGAAGATATCCTCATACATATGTCTAAGCTAGAAGCTGTATTTCAATGAATACTATGCTCTAGCGCAGGTGTATACTATTGCACTTAACCACAGAGTTTACACGTTTATTCATTCAGGTGACAGTCTTTGGATTAGCAGCAGTTTCGGAAATCTGCAATTGAGGTATCTTCTAGGCGAACAATGAAACATTACAGTGACAAATGAAATATCCAAGATGAAAACTAGAAAGAAGCTTTCTTAGAAACTTCTTGGTGATGTGTGAATTCATCTCACAGAGTTAACACTTATGTTTGCGTGAGCAGTCCATTAACACGTCTTTGAGGAATCTGAGAAGGGCTTCTTTGGATCACATGAGGTACGCTGATAAGGGAATTTCATCCGTTCAAAACGTGAAAGAAGCTTTCTGAGAAACTTCTTCTGATCTGTGAGTTCACTCACAGAGTTACAACCTCTGCCTCAGAAGAGTTGCTAACACTCTTTTCGTGGAATCTGCAAAGTGATATTGGGGCTATTGGGGCCCATGGGATAAAGGAAATACCCACATAATAACTAAAGAGACTTTCTGAGAAACTGCATTGCCAAGTGTGAATGCAACTCACGAGTTACACGTTCTTTCAGTGATCAGTTGTTAGCACAGTTTTCTGGAAATCTGCAATAGATACTTCATAGCGCAATGAACATTACATGACAAAGAATACCACAGATGAAAACTAGAAAGAAGCTTTCTAGAAACTCTGGTTGATGTGTGAATTCATCTCACAGAGTTACTTATGTTTCGTGGAGCAGCCATTAACACTGTCTTTGAGGAACTGAGAAGGGCTTCTTTGGATCACATTGAGGCCTACGCTGATAAAGGAAATTTCATCCGTTCAAAGGTGAAAGAAGCTTTCTGAGAAACTTCTTTCTGATCTGTGAGTTCATCTACAGAGTTACAACCTCTGCCTCAAGAAGCATGTTGCTAACACTCTTTCGTGGAATCTGCAAAGTGATATTGTGGAAGCCTATTGGGCCCATGGTGATAAAGGAAATATCCTCACATAATAACTAAGAGAAGCTTTCTGAGAAAACTGCATTGCCAGTGTGAATGCAACTCACAGAGTTACACGTTTCTTCTCAGTGATCAGTTTGTTAGCACAGTTTTTGGAAATCTGCAATTAGATACTTCATAGCGCAATGAACATACAGTGACAAAGGAAATACCACAGATGAAAACTAGAAAGAAGCTTTCTTAGAAACTTCTGTTGGTGTGATGGTGAATTCATCTACACAGAGTAGACTACACTTAATGTTTCGATGGAGTCGTCCGAGTTAATTCCACTGAAGTCTTTGGAGGAATCGAAGGCTTCGTATTTGGAGCACATTGAGGCCTGGTGATGATAAGGAAATACTCATTTCATCCGATTGCGAAACGTGAATGTATACCCAGCTTTTTCTAGAGAAACTTCTTTCTGATCTGTGAGTTCATCTCACAGAGTTACAAACCCTGCCCTCAAGAAGCAGTTTCTACGACTCTTTCGTGAATCTGCAAATGATATTTTGAAGCGCATATGTGGCAATAGGTATAAAGGAAATATCCGCAATCACTAAGAAATGAGAACGCTCTTTTACTTGAGTTCTGACATGTGTAGCAAATTCACATCTAGAGCTTAAACACGGTTTCTCCGAATTCACTGTCTTTATGGTTAGCACAAGTTTTCTAGAAAATCTGAACTTAGAACTACTTCATACGAAGATGAACATTCATCGGACAAAGGAAATATCCACAGATGAAAATAGAAAGAAGCTTTCTTAGAAACTCTTGGTGGATGTGAATTCATCTCACAGAGTTCACTTGTTTCGTGGAGCAGTCCATAACACTGTCTTTGAGGAATCTGAGAAGGGCTTCTTGGATCACATTGAGGCCTACGTGATAAAGGAAATTTCATCCGTTCAAAACGTGAAAGAAGCTTCTGAGAAACTTCTTTCTGATCTTTGAGTTTACCACAGAGTTACAACCTCTGCCTCAAGAAGCAGTTTGCTAACACTCTTTTCGTGGAATCTGCAAAGTGATATTTGGGAGCCTATTGGGGCCCATGGTGATAAAGGAAATTTCCTCACATAATAACTAAAGAGAAGCTTTCTGAGAAACTGCATTGCCAGGGTGAATGCAACTCACAGAGTTACACGTTTCTCTTCAGTGATCAGTTTGTTAGCACAGTTTCTGGAAATCTGCAATTAGATACTTCATAGCGCAATGAACATTACAGTGACAAAGGAAATCCACAGATGAAAATAGAAAGAAGCTTTCTTAGAAACTTCTGGTGATGTGTGAATTCATCTCACGAGTTACACTTATGTTTCGTGGAGCAGTCCATTAACACTGTCTTTGGGAATCTGAGAAGGGCTTCTTTGGATCACATTGAGGCCTACCTGATAAGGAAATTTCATCCGTTCAAAACGTGAAAGAAGCTTTCTGAGAAACTCTTTCTGATCTGTGAGTTCATCTCACAGAGTTAAAACCTCTGCCTCAAGAAGCAGTTTGCTAACACTCTTTTCGTGGAATCTGCAAAGTGATATTGGGAGCCTATTGGGGCCCATGGTGATAAGGAAATATCCTCACAAAATAACTAAAGAGAAGCTTTCTGAGAAACTGCATTGCCAGGTGTGAATGCAACTCACAGAGTTACACGTTTCTCTTCAGTGATCAGTTTGTTAGCACAGTTTTCTGGAAATCTGCAATAGATACTTCATAGCGCAATGAACATTACGTGACAAAGGAATATAACAGATGAAAACTAGAAAGAAGCTTTCTTAGAAACTTCTGGTGATGTGTGAATTCATCTCACAGAGTTACACTTATGTTTCGTGGAGCAGTCCATTAACACTGTCTTTGGGAATCTGAGAAGGGCTTCTTTGGATCACATTGAGGCCTACGCTGATAAGGAAATTTCATCCGTTCAAACGTGAAAGAAGCTTTCTGAGAACTTCTTTCTGATCTGTGAGTTCATCTCACAGAGTTACAACTCTGCCTCAAGAAGCAGTTTGCTAACACTCTTTCGTGGAATCTGCAAGTGATATTGGGAGCCTATTGGGGCCCATGGTGATAAAGGAAATATCCTCACATAATAACAAAGAGAAGCTTTCTGAGAAACTGCATTGCCAGTGTGAATGCAACTCACAGAGTTACACGTTTCTCTTCAGTGATTTTGTTAGCACAGTTTCTGGAAATCTGCAATAGATACTCATAGGCAATGAACATTACGGTGACAAAGGAAATATCCACAGATGAAAACTAGAAAGAAGCTTTCTTAGAAACTTCGGTGATGTGTGAATTCATCTCACAGAGTTACACTTATGTTTCGTGGAGCAGTCCATTAACACTGTCTTTGAGGAATCTGAGAAGGGCTTCTTGGATCACATTGAGGCCTACGCTGATAAAGGAAATTTCATCCGTTAAAACGTGAAAGAAGCTTTCTGAGAAACTCTTTCTGATCTGTGAGTTCATCTCACAGAGTTACAACCTCTGCCTCAAGAAGCAGTTTTCTAACACTCTTTCGTGGAATCTGCAAAGTGATATTTGGAGCCTATTGGGGCCCATGGTGATAAAGGAAATATCCTCACATAAAACTAAAGAGAAGCTTCTGAGAAACTGCATTGCCAGGTGAATGCAACTCACAGAGTTACACGTTTCTCTTCAGTGATCAGTTTGTTAGCACAGTTTTCTGGAAATCTGCAATAGATACTTCATAGCGCAATGAACATTACAGTGACAAAGGAAAATCAACAGATGAAAACTAGAAAGAAGCTTTCTTAGAAACTTTGGTTGATGTGTGAATTCATCTCACAGAGTTACACTTATGTTCGTGGAGCAGTCCATTAACACTGTCTTTGAGGAATCGAGAAGGGCTTCTTTGGATCACATTGAGGCCTACGCTGATAAAGGAAATTTCATCCGTTCAAAACGTGAAAGAAGCTTTCTGAGAAACTTCTTTCTGATCTGTGAGTTATCTCACAGAGTTACAACCTCGCCTCAAGAGCAGTTTGCTAACACTCTTTCGTGGAATCTGCAAAGTGATATTTGGGAGCCTATTGGGGCCATGGTGATAAAGGAAATATCCTCACATAATAACTAAAGAGAAGCTTTCGAGAAACTGCATTGCCAAGTGTGAATGCAACTCACAGAGTTACACGTTTCTCTTCAGTGATCAGTTTGTAGCACAGTTTTCGGAAATCTGCATAGATACTTCATAGCGCAATGAACATTACAGTGACAAAGGAATATAACAGATGAAAACTAGAAAGAAGCTTTCTTAGAAACTTCTTGGTGATGTGTGAATTCACTCACAGAGTTAACTTATGTTTCGTGGAGCAGTCCATTAACACTGTCTTTGAGGAATCTGAGAAGGGCTCTTTGGATCAAATGAGGCCTACGCTGATAAAGGAAATTTCATCCGTTCAAAACGTGAAAGAAGCTTTCTGAGAAACTTCTTTCTGATCTGTGAGTTCACTCACAGAGTTACAACCTCTGCCTCAAGAAGCAGTTTGCTAACACTCTTTTCGTGGAATCGCAAAGTGATATTTGGGAGCCTATTGGGGCCCATGGTGATAAAGGAAATATCCTCACATAATAACTAAAGAGAAGCTTCTGAAGAACTGCATTGCCAGTGTGAATGCAACTCACAGGAGTTACACGTTTCTCTCAGTGATCAGTTTGTTAGCACAGTTCTGGAAATCTGCATAGATACTTCATAGCGCAATGAACATACAGTGACAAAGGAAATATCCACAGATGAAAACTAGAAAGAAGCTTTCTTAGAAACTTCTGGTGATGTGTGAATTCATCTCACAGAGTTACACTTATTTTCGTGGAGCAGTCCATTAACACTGTCTTTGAGGATCTGAGAAGGGCTTCTTTGGATCACATGAGGCCTACGCTGATAAAGGAAATTTCATCCGTTCAAAACGTGAAAGAAGCTTTCTGAGAAACTTCTTTCTGATCTGTGAGTTCATCCACAGGTTACAACCTCTGCCTCAAGAAGAGTTTGCTAACACTTTTCGTGGAATCTGCAAAGTGATATTTGGGAGCCTATTGGGGCCCATGGTGATAAAGGAAATATCCTCACATAATAACTAAAGAGAAGCTTTCTGAGAAACTGCATTGCAAGTGTGAATGCAACTCACAGAGTTACACGTTCTCTTCAGTGATCAGTTTGTTAGCACAGTTTTCTGGAAATCTGCAATTAGATACTCATAGCGCAATGACATACAGTGACAAAGGAAATATCCACAGATGAAAACTAGAAAGAAGCTTCTTAGAAACTCTTGGTGATGTGTGAATCATCCACAGAGTTACACTTATGTTCGTGGAGCAGTCCATTAACACTGTCTTGAGGAATCTGAGAAGGGCTTCTTGGATCACATTGAGGCTAGCTGATAAGGAAATTCATCCGTTCAAAACGTGAAGAAGCTTCTGAGAAACTTCTTTCTGATCTGTGAGTTCTCACAGAGTTACAACCTCTGCCTCAAGAAGCAGTTTGCTAACACTCTTTTCGTGGAATCTGCAAAGTGATATTTGGGAGCTATGGGGGCCCATGGTGATAAAGGAAATATCCTCACATAATAACTAAAGAGAAGCTTTCTGAGAAAGCATTGCCAGTGTGAATGCAACTCACAGAGTTACACGTTTCCTTCAGTGATCAGTTTGTTAGCACAGTTTCTGGAAATCTGCAATTAGATACTTCATAGCGCAATGAACATTACAGTGACAAAGGAAATATCCACAGATGAAAACTAGAAAGAAGCTTTCTTAGAAACTTCTTGGTGATGTGTGAATTCATCTCACAGAGTTACACTTATGTTTCGTGGAGCAGTCCATTAACACTGTCTTTGAGGAATCGAGAAGGGCTTCTTTGGATCACATTGAGGCCACGCTGATAAGGAAATTTCATCCGTTCAAAACGTGAAAGAAGCTTTCGGAGACTCTTCTGATCTGTGAGTTATCTCACAGAGTTACAACCTCTGCTCAAGAAGCAGTTTGCTAACACTCTTTTCGTGGAATCTGCAAAGTGAATTTGGGAGCCTATTGGGGCCCATGGTGATAAAGGAAAATCCTCACAATAATAAAAAGAGAAGCTTTCTGAGAAACTGCATTGCAAGTGTGAATGCAACCACAGAGTTACACGTTTCTCTTCAGTGATCAGTTTGTTAGCACAGTTTTCTGGAAATCTGCAATAGATACTTCATAGCGCAATGAACATTACAGTGACAAAGAAATATCACAGATGAAAACTAGAAAGAAGCTTCTTAGAAACTTCTGTGAGTGTGAATTCATCTCACAGAGTTACACTTATGTTTCGTGGAGCAGTCCATTACACTGTCTTTGAGGAATCTGAGAAGGGCTTCTTGGATCACATTGAGGCTACGCTGATAAAGGAAATTTCATCCGTTCAAAACGTGAAAGAAGCTTTCTGAGAAACTTCTTTCTGATCTGTGAGTTCATCTCACAGAGTTACAACCTCTGCCTCAAGAAGCAGTTTTGCTAACACTCTTTTCGTGGAATCTGCAAAGTGATATTTGGGAGCCTATTGGGCCCATGGTGATAAAGGAAATATCCTCACATAATAACTAAAGAGAAGCTTTTGAGAAACTGCATTGCCAGGTGTGAATGCAACTCACAGAGTTACACGTTTCCTTCAGTGATCAGTTTGTTAGCACAGTTTTCTGGAAATCTGCAATTAGATACTTCATAGCGCAATGAACATTACGTGACAAAGGAAATATCACAGATGAAAACTAGAAAGAAGCTTTTCTTAGAAACTTCTGGTGATGTGTGAATTCATCCACAGAGTTACACTTGTATGTTCGTGGAGCAGTCCATTAACACTGTCTTGAGGAATCTGAGAAGGGCTTCTTTGGATCACATTGAGGCCTACGCTGAAAAGGAAATTTCATCCGTTCAAAACGTGAAAGAAGCTTTCTGAGAAATTCTTTCTGATCTGTGAGTTCATCTACAGAGTTACAACCTCTGCCTCAAGAAGCAGTTTGCTAACACTCTTTTCGTGGAACTGCAAAGTGATTTGGGAGCCTATTGGGGCCCATGGTGATAAAGGAAATATCCTCACATAATAACTAAAGAGAAGCTTTCTGAGAAACTGCATTGCCAAGTGTGAATGCAACTCACAGAGTTACACGTTTCTCTTCAGTGATCAGTTTGTTAGCACAGTTTTCTGGAAATCTGCAATAGATACTTCATAGCGCAAGAACATTACGTGACAAAGGAATATCCACAGATGAAAACTAGAAAGAAGCTTTCTTAGAAACTTCTGGTGATGTGTGAATTCATCTCACAGAGTACACTTATGTTTTCGTGAGCAGTCCATTAACACTGTCTTGAGGAATCTGAGAAGGCTTCTTTGGATCACATTGAGGCCTACGCTGATAAAGGAAATTTCACCCGTTCAAAACGTGAAAGAAGCTTCTGAGAAACTTCTTTCTGATCTGTGAGTTCATCTCACAGGTTACAACCTCTGCCTCAAGAAGCAGTTTGCTAACACTCTTTCGTGGAATCTGCAAAGTGATATTTGGGAGCATAGTGGGCCCATGGTGATAAAGGAAATATCCTACATAATAACTAAAGAGAAGCTTTCTGAGAAACTGCATTGCAAGTGTGAATGCAACTCACAGAGTTACACGTTTCTCTTCAGTGATCAGTTTGTTAGCACAGTTTTCTGGAAATCTGCAATTAGATACTTCATAGCGCAATGAACATTACAGTGACAAAGGAAATATCCACAGATGAAAACTAGAAGAAGCTTTCTTAGAAACTTCTTGGTGATGTGTGAATTCATCTCACAGAGTTACACTTATGTTTCGTGGAGCAGTCCATTAACACGTCTTGAGGAATCTGAGAAGGGCTCTTTGGATCACATTAGGCCACGATGATAAGAAATTTCATCCGTTCAAAACGTGAAAGAAGCTTCTGAGAAACTTCTTTCGATCTGTGAGTTCATCTACAGAGTACAACCTCTGCCTCAAGAAGCAGTTTGCTAACACTCTTTTCGTGGAATCTGCAAAGTGATATTTGGGAGCCTATTGGGGCCCATGGTGATAAAGGAAATATCCTCACATAATAACTAAAGAGAAGCTTTCTGAGAAACTGCATGCAAGTGTGAATGCAACTCACAGAGTTACACGTCTCTTCAGTGATCAGTTTGTTAGCACAGTTTTCTGGAAATCTGCAATAGATACTTCATAGCGCAATGAACTACAGTGACAAAGGAAATATCCACAGATGAAAACTAGAAAGAAGCTTTCTTAGAAACTTCTGGTGATGTGTGAATTCATCTCACAGAGTTACACTTATGTTTCGTGGAGCAGCCATTAACACTGTCTTTGAGGAATCTGAGAAGGGCTTCTTGGATCACATTGAGGCCTACGCTGATAAGGAAATTTCATCCGTTCAAAACGTGAAAGAAGCTTTCTGAGAAACTTCTTTCTGATCTGTGAGTTCATCTCACAGAGTTACAACCTCTGCCTCAAGAAGCAGTTTGCTAACACTCTTTTCGTGAATCTGCAAAGTGATATTGGGAGCTATTGGGCCCATGGTGATAAAGGAATATCCTCACATAATAACTAAAGAGAAGCTTCTGAGAAACTGCATTGCCAAGTGTGAATGCAACTCACAGAGTTACACGTTCTCTTCAGTGATCAGTTTGTTAGCACAGTTTTCTGGAAATCTGCAATTAGATACTTCATACGCAATGAACATTACAGTGACAAAGGAAATATCCACAAGAGAAAACTAGAAAGAAGCTTTCTTAGAAACTTCTTGGTGATGTGTGAATTCATCTCACAGAGTTACACTAGTTTCGTGGAGCAGTCCATTACACTGCTTGAGGAATCTGAGAAGGGCTTCTTTGGATCACATTGAGGCTACGCGATAAAGGAAATTTCATCCGTTCAAAACGTGAAAGAAGCTTTCGAGAAACTTCTTTCTGATCTGTGAGTTCATCTCACAGAGTTACAACCTCGCCTCAGAAGCAGTTGCTAACACTCTTTCGTGGAATCTGCAAAGTGATATTGGGAGCCTATTGGGGCCCATGGTGATAAAGGAAATATCCTCACATAATAACTAAAGAGAAGCTTCTGAGAGAACTGCATTGCCAGTGTGAATGCAACTCACAGAGTTACACGTTTCCTCTCAGTGATCAGTTGTTAGCACAGTTTCTGGAAATCTGCAATTAGATACTTCATAGCGCAATGAACATTACAGTGACAAAGGAAATATCAGATGAAAACTAGAAAGAAGCTTTCTTAGAAACTTCTGGTGATGTGTGAATTCATCTCACAGAGTTACACTTATGTTTCGTGGAGCAGTCCATTACACTGTCTTTGAGGAATCTGAGAAGGGCTTCTTTGGATCACATTGAGGCCTACGCTGATAAAGGAAATTTCATCCGTTCAAAACGTGAAAGAAGCTTTCTGAGAAACTTCTTTCTGATCTGTGAGTTCATCTCACAGAGTTACAACCTCTGCCTCAAGAAGCAGTTTGCTAACACTCTTTTCGTGGAATCTGCAAAGTGATATTGGGAGCCTATTGGGGCCCATGGTGATAAAGGAAATATCCTCACATAATAACTAAAGAGAAGCTTTCTGAGAAACTGCATTGCCAGTGTGAATGCAACTCACAGAGTTACACGTTTCTCTTCAGTGATCAGTTTGTTAGCACAGTTTTCTGGAAATCTGCAATAGATACTTCATAGCGCAATGAACATTACAGTGACAAAGGAAATATCCACAGATGAAAACTAGAAAGAAGCTTTCTTAGAAACTTCTGGTGATGTGTGACATCTCACAGAGTTACACTTATGTTTCGTGGAGCAGTCCATTAACACTGTCTTGAGGAATCTGAGAAGGGCTTCTTTGGATCACATTGAGGCCTACGCTGATAAAGGAAATTTCATCCGTTCAAAACGTGAAAGAAGCTTTCTGAGAAACTCTTTCTGATCTGTGAGTTCATCTCACAGAGTTCAACCTCTGCCTCAAGAAGCAAGTTTGCTAACACTCTTTCGTGGAATCTGCAAAGTGATATTTGGGAGCCTAGGGGCCCATGGTGATAAAGGAAATATCCTCACATAATAACTAAAGAGAAGTTCTGAGAAACTGCATTGCCAGTGTGAATGCAACTCACAGAGTTACACGTTTCTCTTCAGTGATCAGTTTGTTAGCACAGTTTTCGGAAATCTGCAATTAGATACTTCATAGCGCAATGAACATTACGGTGACAAAGGAAATATCCACAGATGAAAACTAGAAAGAAGCTTCTTAGAAACTTGCTTGGGATGTGTGAATCATTCACAGAGTTACACTATGTTTCGTGGAGCAGTACTTAACACTGTCTTTGAGGAATCTGAGAAGGCTTCTTTGGATCACATTGAGGCCTACGCTGATAAAGGAAATTTCATCCTTCAAAACGTGAAAGAAGCTTCTGAGAAACTTCTTTCTGATCTGTGAGTTCATCTCACAGAGTTACAACCTCTCTCAAGAAGCAGTTTGCTAACACTCTTTTCGTGGAATCTGCAAAGTGATATTTGGGAGCCTATTGGGGCCCATGGTGATAAAGGAAATACCTCACATAATAACTAAAGAGAAGCTTTCTGAGAAACTGCATTGCCAGTGTGAATGCAACTCACAGAGTTACACGTTTCTCTTCAGTGATCAGTTTGTTAGCACAGTTTTCTGGAAATCTGCAATAGATACTTCATGAGCGCAATGAACATACAGTGACAAAGGAAATATCCACAGATGAAAACTAGAAAGAAGCTTTCTTAGAAACTTCTTGGTGAGTGTGAATTCATCTCACAGAGTTACACTTATGTTTCGTGGAGCAGTCCATTAACACTGTCTTGAGGAATCTGAGAAGGGCTTCTTTGGATCACATTGAGGCCTACGCTGATAAAGGAAATTCATCCGTTCAAAACGTGAAAGAAGCTTTCTGAGAAACTTCTTTCTGATCTGTGAGTTCATCTCACAGAGTTACAACCTCTGCCTCAAGAAGCAGTTTGCTAACACTCTTTTCGTGAATCTGCAAAGTGATATTTGGGAGCCTATTGGGGCCCATGGTGATAAGGAAATATCCTCACATAATAACTAAAGAGAAGCTTTCTGAGAAACTGCATTGCCAGTGTGAATGCAACTCACAGAGTTACACGTTTCTTTCTTAGTGATCAGTTTGTTAGCACAGTTTTCTGGAAATCTGCAATTAGATACTTCATAGCAATGAACATTACAGTGACAAAGGAATATCCACAGATGAAAAACTAGAAAGAAGCTTTCTTAGAAACTTCTTGGTGATGTGTGAATTCATCTCACAGAGTTACACTTATGTTTCGGAGCAGTCCATTAACACTGTCTTTGAGGAATCTGAGAAGGGCTTTTTGGATCACATTGAGGCCTACGCTGATAAAGGAAATTTCATCTCGTTCAAAACGTGAAAGAAGCTTTCTGAGAAACTTCTTTCTGATCTGTGAGTTCATCTCACAGAGTTACAACTCTGCCTCAAGAAGCAGTTTGCTAACACTCTTTTCGTGGAATCTGCAAAGTGATATTTGGGAGCAGTTGGGCCCATGGTGATAAAGGAAATATCCTCACATAATAACTAAAGAGAAGCTTTCTGAGAAACTGCATGCCAGTGTGAATGCAACTCACAGAGTACACGTTTCTCTTCAGTGATCAGTTTGTTAGCACAGTTTCTGGAAATCTGCAATTAGATACTTCATAGCGCAATGAACATTACAGTGACAAAGGAATAACAGAATGAAAACTAGAAAGAAGCTTTCTTAGAAACTTCTGGTGATGTGTGAATTCATCTCACAGAGTTAACTTATGTTCGTGGAGCAGTCCATTAACACTGTCTTTGAGGAATCTGAGAAGGGCTTCTTTGGATCACATTTTGGCCTACGCTGATAAAGGAAATTTCATCCGTTCAAAACGTAGAAGAAGCTTTCTGAGAAACTTCTTTCTGATCTGTGAGTTCATCTCACAGAGTTACAACCTCTGCCTCAAGAAGCAGTTTGCTAACACTCTTTTCGTGGAATCTGCAAAGTGATATTTGGGAGCCTATTGGGGCCCATGGGGATAAAGGAAATATCCTCACATAATAACTAAAGAGAAGTTTCTAGAAACTGCATTGCCAGGTGTGAATGCAACTCACAGAGTTACACGTTTCTCTCAGTGATCAGTTGTGTAGCACAGTTTTCTGGAAATCTGCAAGTAGATACTTCATAGCGCAATGAACATTACAGTGACAAAGGAATATCCAAGATAAAACTAGAAAGAAGCTTTCTTAGAAACTTCATGGTGATGGTGTGATTCCATCTCACAGAGATTACACTTATGTTTCGTGGAGCAATGTCCATAGAACACTGGTTTGAGGAACGGAGAAGGGCTTCTTTGGATCAATTGAGGCACTGACGGCTGGATAAGGAAATTTCATCGTTCAAAAACGTGAAAGAACTTCTGAAAGAACTTTCTTTCTGATCTGTTCTGTCTCCTATTCATATCTCTACTGGACACCGGCGTGCTTGATTCGTTCACCCCTTCTTGTCATCATCTGGGTATATCTTCATTCTATGAGGTAGATCGCGGAAGAATCCGTAGGTGAGAATACGCTGCCGCGACTTGGACGTGCTCGTGTATGAGCGCTGGCACAGTCCACTCTAATCAGGTTCGATAACCTTAGTCGGAAACCCGGATGTGAGTAGACGGGCTGATAAAGTTGTTGTGCGAATCCTCGGAGTGGCTCTCTAATGGGCTATAGGCGTTTTGTTCATTAAGGTGGGATTCTAGGCAACGGTCCATTGCGCCAGGGTCTGACCAGAAGGGCGGGAAGAAAAAGAGAGAGTGCGTGGGCAGCGTGCGTGGTGGTGTGTACGTTGGCTGTGTGAGTGTGATGACACAAGGTGTGGTGATCAAGTGCGCTGACATGTGTGTGTGTGTGGGCGTTATGCGTAGTGTCGACGTTCGGAAGCAAAGAACGGGCGAGAGAGAGGAGAGGGAGGGAGGGTAAGAGAGCAGGAGAGAGCGAGGGGGAGCGGAGACCGAGCGACGGCGAGGAGGGGGTATAGGGGTCATATGGCAGATATATGACGTACTCGCGCTAAGAAAGCAGCATGTCAGAACATATGTGTGGTGCTGTGGGCAGGGAGGGATGAGTGAGGGAATGGAATGCGACATGAGCGTAGGAGGAGAGAGAAGGTGGGCGCAACGGTGCCGTGCATCCATGAAGAATCGGACTAGGGATAGAAATGGTTGCAGCATACGGGCTGTAGCGGTGAGATCTAGTGGCCCATCTAGTGCTCTGCAAGGATGGGGCTGTGGCTACTCGATAACTAGAACTGGTGGGTTAAAGAGTGGCAAGTAACCCTGGCGCAGTGGTCCTGGATAAGGCGCACGTGACGAGCAGTCGGAGGGGGACACACAGAGAGACAGGGCAGAAAAGAGCACGGAGTGAGGGAAAAGTAGTGTGAAAGTCACGTGGGGTCACTGGGGATAGGCTAGCTAACGCAGATCGTGGCAGGAGCGGTGCAAATATATCATCACGAAAAGGATGGGGCAGGGTAGGGAATGTGGCTACACTTGAAGGAGAAAGCATAGTGAGGCTAACATATCCGGTGCGTCATCAGCCTACAGTAGCGTAAGGGTACCCAGCATGTGCTGGGGGGGCCAGAGGGCGCGTAGTGTCACGGTCAGATGCCGTCGCTGGGAACACGGGCGGGGAGGAGGGCGAGTCGGAGGGCCGCGGGCGGCAAAGCCCGTGGGATGCATCCAGTCATCGCAGAGTATATAGCCTAAGCGAAACAGGGAGCGAGGACCGAGGACTCTACGAACGACGGAAGAGCGCATGAATCGACCATCTGCTGGCAGATATAGTATAGGCCAGGCAAGGGTGGCGGCCGGGGTCAGAGAGGACAATCAACGCGGAAGCGAATAGAACGAGAGGACCTCGATACGACGACAAGACTGCTAAACGCGCGGAGGGCGTGGCAAGGACGAGGAAACACGTGTGCACTGACATCGTCCGCTGGGTCCACGGGGACACTTGCTCATACAGGAAACAGAGGCTAGTAGTCATACCGAACAAAGATGCGGGAGAATGAACCGGTGATTCAAGAGTACAAGGGCGTACGGGCGTGCAACTCTACAATATCGAAATGGAGCGGAGAGGAAGGGGGGCAAAGAAGCCCGGCGCAGACGCCGCAAAGACAGGGGGGGAAGGGCGGCGCCACGAAAAGAGAAGGGGACGCGGTGAGAGGAAGGCACACACACCAGGAAGGGGGGCGAAGAAAGCGGCGGCGAGGCGTTAGGGCATCGAGAACTGCGGGAGCACAACGGCGGATGCTAGGGACATCAGGGACAGCGATGGCGACGAGCTGGGGAGGTGGAGTCCCGGAGGCGATGCACACGTAGTCCAGAATTGGCGGAGCGATACAGCGCATGGTCGACCAGGCAAAGGAGCGTGCGTGCGCGAATGGATACAGTATAGAGGGAAGTAGGATCGGAAGCGTGGCATAGCGAAGGGCGCTAGAGAGGGAGTACCGGAATACGGACGATCCGGTATCGCGAGAGAAATAGAGGGGAGGAGAAGATGTGGCGATTATCGGCCTACGGCGAAAGGATATACAGGGATAGCTCACAGGAGAATGAGAAAGAGCGGACAAACCGGGAGTGAGGTGGGGGACGGCGAGGACCGAAGGAGGGGCAGTGAGAGAGAGATAGGGACACAGGAGTTACGAATATACGGAACACGGTACGCAACGCGTGGAGGAAGAACAGTTGATGTGCGCGGAATCGTAGGCGCGGGGTTAAGGGCGGGAGTGCGGGAGGATCCAATCGGGATGCGAAAAGGAGGCGCTTATTAGGCTGGAGGCTGGGAGATGTAAGAGATGCTACAGGAGGAGGGGGGCTAGGGGATTAGCCAGAAAGGGGGAAAGCCGAGGGTCCATTTAGTCCTCGCACGGCCATAGAGTGGAAGGTTCCAAAAGGCAAAGCAAATCGAAGGGCGGGGGGTACGACTAGAAAGCTGGGACTAATAGAAAGACGCGGCCAAAGAGAGACAGGGGCGCGAGGCGGGGCCCGAAGAAGGAAGGTGCGGGCGGGGAGAGCGAAAGGACAGCAAGGTGCAGGAAGGCGGAGGGGCGCCGTGGGGCAGTAGGTGAGGCGGAGAAGGCGGGCGGAAGGAAGTCGAGCGAGACGGGGACAACAGGCGGAGGCCCGCGAAAGCAGGACGGCTGAGGACAAGAAGGAAGAAAGGCAGGAAGAGGGCCGGGAAAGCAAAGGCAGGAACGGCAAAGAAAGAGAGAGAGGGGAGGGGAGCAGGAGAAGGAGAGGAGGGCGAAAGGAGAGGACAGGACCTGGGCACAGCGGCACGGCACGCAGGGGAAGAGGCCCCGGGTGCGGGGGCAAGGGCGAGGGGGGAGGGGGCCAAGCCAGAAACGGGAACGAAAGCTCGATTCGGAGAAGCGGGACTAGCGATGAGCTGGATTGCACGAGACTAGCGTGGAGGAGACGGACCAGCAGGGGGACGGACACGAGTCGGATTCGTAGATGTGGCATCGAGAATGCAGCAGGAACCAGATATGTGCAGCTGTTGACAGTCAAACGCGAAATAGATGCGCGAAAGGGGCGCAAAATGCCAATCAGCCAGCGCGTGGAGATAGCATGCGACGGCGCGCTCGGGTGCAGCGGGCGCGCGGGGTTGAGACAGAACGAAGTGCATGGGACGCCATGCGCTAGACGGGGCGACAGGGAGGATGGAGGCTCGGATCGATCTGGTGTCGATGAGCGGCAGTCGGCCTGAACGGAGTCATCCAAACTAGGAAGGAGAGCCTGCTACGCGGATAGCCACCACACTCCGGGCTCTGGCAGCGCGGCCAGAAATTGCTTGACGATCAGGTGGACACAGGAACATGTTGCCTCCGCGAGGTGACGGGGAGTAATATCGCGAGGTCGCGCGATACACACCATCGTCATGTGCTGCTGCATAGAGAGCATGCGGCCTGAGGAGGAGCGCGCTAGGGGAGTCCTCAAAGGACAGTGTGAATGGACTGCTCCACAAACTAAGTATGGTGCACACAATGCGAAGTGGGGCATTCTGGGAGAGGATCAGTAGGGATCCTCATACGTCTCCCCGCGGACTGATGGAGAGTCTTACCGAGAAGCGATGTAAAGGCTGGAGCTTAGAGCGCAAGGTGCATCGGTCTCGGTCGGTTGCAAAACGGAGCAGGAGCGCTATATCGAGCGGAGTGAGGATTTCGCATGAACATAGCTATAGCGTGTACCCTGCTCCGCGATCATCTAGTGGGTCCCGAGCTTAGTGCAAAGACCTCTCGTGAGAAGTGGACTGAGTCATAAAGTACATATGCCGTAGAGTGTGGTGCAGAATTGCGTAAAAAAATAAACAGGAGAGGTCGTCAACACAGTGACACGATGTACAAACTGATCACTGAAAGAACTGAGAAGCCGCTGTGAGTCAGGTCGGGCAGTGTGGACGCGGCAGACAGCGGGTACCCAGGGTGGTGGGTGTGTGTGCGGGTGTGGTGTGTCTGCGTGTGTGTGTGACATAACATACCCTAAGACCGTGAGAGACGCAGACGCGCGGTGCTCCAGGGAACGCGCACTGCAGTGTGTCCCGCCGGGTCTCTACTGCTGATCTCACTGAAGTCTAGCCGGAGCGTGCACGAAATGGTATGTTGGTCACCGTCGCAGGTGGAAGTGAGACGGCGTCGGTCACGTGAGGCAGAGTTGTAGACGCTGTGAGAGGAACTCACAATCAGAAAGAAGTTCGCAAAAGCTTCTTTCACTTTTCGAACGGATGAAATTTCCTTGATCACGTAGTCCTCAAGGTGAGCCAAGAAACACGTCTCAGAAGTCCCAAGTAGACGGGTTAATGACTGCTCCACGAAACAGAAGTATAACTCGGTGAGATGAATTCACCATCAACATGAGTGTCGAAGAAAGCGTCTTCTATTGTCATCTGTTTAGATTCCTTTGTCCAGTAATGTTCATTGCGCTATGAAGTAGCTACTTGAAGAATTTCCAGAATCTGTGCTACAACTGATCACTGAAGAGAACGTATATCTCTGTGAGTTGACTTCACAAACAGGCAATGCGGTTTCTAAATCTTCTCTTTATTATTATGTGAGGATATTTCCTTTATCACCATGGGGC
>NW_022143853.1:0-1471 GCF_007565055.1 Rhinopithecus roxellana
GATTTCCAGAAAACTGTGCTAACAAACTGATCACTGAAGAGAAAGTGTAACTCTGTGAGTTGCATTCACACAAGGCAATGCAGTTTCTCAGAAAAAGCTTCTTCTTTAGTTATTATGTGAGGATATTTGCTTTATCACCATGGGCCCCAATACGCCCCATCCAATATACACTTTGCAGATCCAAAAACGTGTTAGCAAAACTGCTTCTTGAGGCAGAGGTTGTTGTAAACTCTGTGAGATGAACTCACAGATCAGAAAGAAGTTTCTCAGAAAGCTTCTTTCACGTTTTTGAACGGATGAAATTTCCTTTATCAGCGTAGGCCTCAATGTGATCCAAAGAAGCCCTTCTCAGATTCCCAAAGACAGTGTTAATGGACTGCTCCACGAACATAAGTGTAACTCTGTGAGATGAATTCACACATCACCAAGAAGTTTCTAAGAAAGCTTCTTTCTAGTTTTCATCTGTGGAAATTTCCTTGTCACTGTAATGTTCATTGCGCTGTGAAGTATCTAATTGCAGATTTCAGAAAACAAAATGTGCTAACAAATGATCACTGAAGAGAACGTGTAACTCTGTGAGTTGCATTCACACAGGCAACTGCAGTTTCTCAGAAAGCTTCTCTTTAGTTATTATGTGAGGATTTCCTTTATCACCATGGGCCCTCAATAGGCTCCCAATATCACTTTGCAGATTCCACCAAAAAGTGTTAGCAAACTGCTTCTTAGGCAGAGGTTGTAACTCTGTGAGATGAACTCACAGATCAGAAAGAAGTTTCTCAGAAAGCTCTTTCACGTTTTGAACGGATGAAATTTCCTTTATCAGCGTAGGCCTCAATGTGATCCCCAAGAAAGAAGCCCTTCTCAGTTTCCCCAAAGACAGTGTTAATGGACTGCTCCACGAAACATAAGTGTAACTCTGTGAGATGAATTCACACATCACCAAGAAGTTTCTAAGAAGCTTCTTTCTAGTTTTCATATCTGTGGAAATTTCCTTTGTCACTGTAATGTTCATTGCGCTGTGAAGTATCTAATTGCAGATTTCCAGAAACTGTGCTAACAAACTGATCACTGAAGAGAAACGTTGTAACTCTGTGAGTTGCATTCACACATGGCAATGCGCAGAGTTTCTTTCACAAAGCTTCCTTAGTAATGTGAGGAATTCCTTTATCACCATGGGCCTCAATAGG
Organism: Rhinopithecus roxellana; assembly: GCF_007565055.1. Lineage (NCBI taxonomy): Eukaryota > Metazoa > Chordata > Mammalia > Primates > Cercopithecidae > Rhinopithecus > Rhinopithecus roxellana. The sequence continues at coordinate 1,188 of NW_022143853.1, forward strand.
CCCAAATATCACTTTGCAGATTCCACCAAAAAGTGTAGGCAAACTGCTTCTTGGCAGAGAGGGGTTGTAACTCTGTGAGATGAACTCACAGATCAGAAAGAAGTTTCTCAGAAAGCTTCTTTCACGTTTTGAACGGATGAAATTTCCTTTATCAGCGTTATAGGCCTCAATGTGATCCAAAGAAGCCCTTCTCAGTTTCCCCAAAGACAGTGTTAATGGACTGCTCCACGAAAATAAGTGTAACTCTGTGAGATGAATTCACACATCACCAAGAAGTTTCTAAG
>NW_022143854.1:0-40830 GCF_007565055.1 Rhinopithecus roxellana
AAAAAAAAATAAGCAGCAAATCTTGAAAAATAATCAATTTTAATTAATAATAGTTTTACTGTATCAGTGAACTCTTTATGGGATGTAGCTATTAAAATAAAATCAACAGTTTGACAATTACCTTTTCTTCATTACTCTCCAATTGTTTTATAGGGATTGCTTTCTTCCCAACTAGATTTTAAACTCTTCAAGGGCAGCAATAATATCTTTTTCATTCGAGATTTAAGATCAGACCTTTGTACTCAACATTGGCAGAGAGGTGGGAAAAAATTCCAGTCTGGCCCCTAAAGAAGTGCTCTATGTAATAAGAGAATAAAATGTGCTCTTGAGCTACTGACTTTCTAGTTACTCCATTCTGACAGTGGCACAGCTGGATCAAACCAGAAGTACAATGGGGAATGGTAGGGCAGATGGAGCAGGTGAGGACATTTTGTACTCTGGTTCCACCTTATGGTTATTGGCCCTGGTACTGTGGCAACAACTCATTATCTTGCTGCTCTTAAATCTGAGATCTCATTGGGGTAATTTTTACCTTTCCTTGAGTGTAAATGTCTACCCTTTTGTTTCAACAAAATTGAAATATCTATATACAGTGATTCTTGGCGTAGCCATTTATTTTACAATGGTAACCCCGCTAATAATTATCATTTATTGAGCATGTATTAAATGGGTACTCTAAGTTGATTTTCTAATTAAATCTACTCAAATCTCCTCTGCAGTAACTATTATTAATCCCAATATAGAGATAAGGAGGTGGAAGCCTAGAGTTCTTATGTCTGGAAAATGAAGGAGGAGGTATTTGAAACCAGGTCTGTGTACAATGCCTGCACTTTCCTAATACAAAAGTCTTGAATGTCTGCAACTTATTCTTATCTTGGAAAACAGGCATTTATATGTTTGCCAGATTCTATGGTTACTGAATAAACTATGTGCAGCGGGATAGGAAAATGGATGGAGTAACCATTTGTTCCAGGCACAGTTAAAATACTACCATAAACATTGCTTAATGATGACTGAGATGTAGTTGAATTTTGAGATGTAGTTGCTGCCTTCAATCAACAGAAATACAAACTCAGCCTTCTAGGCTGATAGACCCTGTGTGATTTATGAGACGAGACACAGATTGACTAGACTGCCAAAACTGTATATTTTGTTCTTTCCCTCATGATTTCATCCATAACAGAAATGCAAAAAATTGTCGACGCAGACACCAAAAAGAATGAAACGAAAAGTCACAAACTGGGAAAAAAAGACTTGCAATCCACATCACTCACAGAAAGAACTCTACAAATTAATTAGAAAAAGACAAAGGACTTAATAGAAAAATGAACAAAACGCTTGAATAGGCTCTTCACAGAAGGGAAGACACAAATGGCCAATAAAAAGGAAAAGATACACAGCCTCATTAGAAATCAGGAAGTTGAAAATTAAAACCACAGTGAGCTATCATGTTATATAAACCAAATAGGCAAAACATTATAACTCTAGTGAGAACATGGAGTGTCCAAGCACTTTTACAAGGCTAGTGGATATGTAAGTGGGTAAATTTGAAAAGTAATTTAGCATTATCTAGAAAGCAATCTGGCATTTTCTAGAAAAGTTGTTTTGCTCTTAGGTATATGCCATAGTGACAATTTTTGTCCATATGTACAGGGAGACAAATGGTTCAAAGCAATACTATGTGTAATAACCAAAAAAAAAAAAAAAAAAAAAGAATAAAATGAGAAGCAGCCCAAATGCAACCTCAATCAACAGATCGACAGCAAATGGATAAATAGATTGTGGTATATCCATGTGATAGAGCAGTGAAAACATATAAAGTATAGCTACATGTAACAATATAAATGAATCTGAAACTAAAGATTGAATGAAAAAGCTGTTGCAGAGGGACACATAGAAGAAGATTCCATTTATAAATTCTTTCATGTGCAAGACTTTTGCTATCTTTGATAGCAAGGGAACGGTAACACAAAATGCAGGTCAGGACAGGATGGGCTGTGAAGGGACCAGGAGATCCCGGGAGGGCGCTCATAAATGTCAGAACTAAACGTAATGCTCTTTTTATTAAACTTGTGCCCAGGTGATCATTGCATAATTATTCTTTCTTTGTGTTTTTTTTTTATTGTGGTAAAATATACATAACATCAAATTTACCATCTTAACTGTTTTTGAATGTATAGTTTAGTGGCACTGATTACATTCATAGTATTGTGCAACCATGATAGTAATACTTGAATTAAAAACTTCATAGCACTGTTTGGTGATAATATCATCTTCATATCTTTGGTAATTTTAGCCAGCTCACAATCATAAGAAAAGTCTCTGATTTTGGTAAATTTGTACAGTGAGAAACTTGGTTTTTGTCACTGAGAAAAGCATATTGCGTTTGGTTTGGGGGGAATCAGTATAATATTCGAAAGAAAGTTAAGTTGTTCAATCCCCTGAAAGTCATTAAAAAGCAGCAACATATTTTCAACGGCATCTGAAAGTTCAATGCTACTCCGAGTTTAAGGAGTTCTATCTACAACTTGTTGGATCAGTTGTAAAATTTATTTTATGTCAGATAGTGTTTTATTACAATAATTCAATTTCATCTCTCCTAATTATTTTACAGCCCAAAAGTTAAAAAAGAAGCATGACACATTTACATCTGGACATTTTCCAAATATTACATAATTAGAAATGGCAAGTAATTGTTTTATAATGATTTTCATAATACCAACTCGTCATGTGTTCTTTGAAGAATGAGGATAAAACAGCAGGTATGAAACCCACAATAGAGTTATCTCAAATTTGTCATCAACTCGCCCATTTGAACATTATTGATCTCACCTTTTTTGTTAATGCTGGGATTTCAGACCCAAGTTCAGCAATTTCTTCTTGCAGTTATTTGTTCTCTGTGCCTGTTGCAGCATGACTTGATCATTGTTGAAATGCATTTGTAACTCCAGAAACTGAGGGCTGAAAAAAGGGAGGAGAAGCTGTGTTAGGCAAGAATTCTGCTTTATAATAAAAGAAGCCATTGAATGCCCAAAGCTGATTATGTAACAAACTCCATTACGGTCTGCAAATTTCCACCAGAGAATGAAGCATGATGGGAATTTTCAAGTCAGTTCTAATTTCTTTTCTGCCTTCAGGAGTTCTTTGCTAAAAGCAATATATTAACTCATTAAAAAAAAAAGTCTGGCAAGACTCCAAAAAAGTAGTTTAATCTGCTACATTTTATGACGTTTTATGGCCAATTCATTTTTAACAAGTTCATTCACTTAATAATTATAACAGATTATCTGACACAGTGATCTTTTATACAATAGATTTTTTCTTATGAAATAATATTTGTTAATATTTTTAAAATCTCAATTTCTTTGTAGCACAGTTCATAAATATTTACAATGTGTGATATTGTGTTACACAGTTATTACAGAAGCCTTAGCCAACAATGCACCATGAATAATAATAGCAATAGCCTTTGCTGGTTCTGCTTCCTTAGGAGCTTAATTAAAAGTAAGCGCATGACATAAAGAAGGCAGCCTATGGATGATTTGTGACTAACGACATGGTAAAGTAATTTAAGATTTGGCCGGGCGCGGTGGCTCAAGCCTGTAATCCCAGCACTTTGGGAGGCCGAGACGGGCGGATCACGAGGTCAGCAGATCGAGACCATCCTGGCTAACATGGTGAAACCCCGTCTCTACCAAAAAATACAAAAAACTAGCCGGGCAAGGTGGCGGGCGCCTGTAGTCCCAGCTACTGGGGAGGCTGAGGCAGGAGAATGGCGTGAACCCGGGAGGTGGAGCTTGCAGTGAGCTGAGATCCGGCCACTGCACTCCAGCCTGGGTGACAGAGCGAGACTCCGTCTCAAAAAAAAAAAAAAAAAAGATTGTAAACAATTGTTTCACCATCGCAATACTTGAGCATTCTCTGAATACTGAGAGGCAGCAGATGCTGTGCAATTCCTTTGACAATGCATCCAGATTTTGGTTTCCTCAGTTGTAAATTGAAATAACACCATCATCAACTCACCTTATTACAGAATGAAATGAAACTCTAAGTGTAGTGTCTAAACATAATGATAATCTGCTGGGGGCATTCACTTAAGCTTTTTCTGGAAACCCATATCTAAGGGAATACATACAGACCCTATTTGATAACACTGCACACAGTGCTAACTCAAATGTCTGTAAGTCTCTGAAGTATTTTCTTTACAAACTAACGTATATGTGTGTATATATATATATGTATGTTTGCTTATCTATATAAGGCACCCATACACAATACATATACATTATATTATATGCATACATATACATACATATGGCTACACATACATGTATATACATATACAGTTACATGTATTACATTATACATATACATATACATATATATATGGCTCCCCCACGCCCCACACCATGCTGTAGGTGGTATCTTCCATGCAGTCTACCTTACATTTATTACCAGCTAAGAGTATTAGTGCATCATATTGCAAAGAGATTCTGCCAAAAAGAACTCTACCTCATTTTCCTGAGTTGTGTGAGTTCTAAAACACATTTGTTTACTCGGCTGTGGCTGTTCTTGCTACTGTTTATTTTGTGTTATGGTGAGCAGTTTTGACCCATCATGTATGATAAAAAGTCAAAAGGCATCCACGTGATACTTACACTCAAAAAAGGTGGTAAAGGAAGTAAGCAGACCACAGATGTCTGAGGAAATGACTAAGGAACCAGAAAGTAGAGATCAGTAAGCATTTAATGATTTTTGGCAGTCCTCTGACCTTCCTAAACATCGTAAAACATCACTGCATGCTGGGGGACTGACCTGCAAAGGGAGCTTGTTAATATTGATGATGTAGAGAGCACCTCACTGGGGCTCTCCTGGAACCAGCCCACACAGAAATCATCCCGCCATTTCTGAGAATGTGTCCCCTGAAGCGAACCAGCTGCGTTGCATCCAAAAGTTTTCTGCAGACGTGGTCTCCTTTGGAAAGTAATTTTTAAAATATAGTTTTTTGATGGACCAAGAGGTGTTTAAGAAACTGACTTAATCACATGAGGCCCATTGCAGTGTGAAGAGATGGACCACATCTGGTGAGAGAGTAAAAGGCTATAAAAAGGTTGAATGTATGTCAAGAAAAAAGAAAGTAATATTAAACTAATCTAAGTTTAAATCTCATGCCTAACCTGGCACACTAAATACAAAGTGGAAGCCTCTCTTACTAGGGAGTTGAGAGGTCTAACATGGCAGAAGACAGGGAGTAAACCAGTCCATAATAATTCATCTGACTCCACCAATGGTCCCTGGTATATTTATATACTAAGTAGTGAGTGAATGGATCCACAGATGGTCCACACCACCCAAGTAAAATCAGCCTTTTAGTAGAAAGTGAAGGCCAATCATTTTTTCCAGGTGGTAGGATAAATGTTACAAAAATTGCCCAAGCAGGAAGATTCCACACCAAATATACAACTTATTTCTTTTGATATTAACAAATAAGGCTACATTTAAACTCTCATAGCTTAGTTATATATGTAATCAGAAGACAAAGGCTTCTCTCGTACCTTCTTACTCAGGAAAAACTTTATGAGAAACCATAAAGGGTCCTTACTAACATATTTTTTCCAAATCTCTTTACTAGGTCCACTTTACATAAAATGAGTCCATGGCAATCAATCAAATTGATTATTGGAAAAAATACAGTGCTTCCAAAAGCTGGACCTGCCTCCAAAATATTTGTTTAATATTTTCTACAATCATTTTCACCTTCTCATTTCTACATCTCACAAATTTGGAGAGAAAATATGTGAACTCTTTTCCATCCCCTTCTGCATCCCCACCTCTCCTATACCACATGTATTTGGGGGAAAACCGTTAAATAAAGACAGTGTGAAGAAATTCTCTCTGTTGTAAATGAAACAGAGTGTTTTTAACCCCTGCCTATCATTTTTTACCTGTTCCTACTGAATCATTAGAGTTTTCAGAGCTGGAGTATTGAGAGAAGAGGCAGAGTAAGTGGAAAGGACCCAGAAGCAGTGACGAGTTCACCCTCCAAGCAGTGACCAGCGTCACTCACAGACCCACAAATACATACTATGGTCCATAAGTCACAATCCCTGTCACCATGGAAGTTTCATTCTAAAGGGAGAAAAGCTAAGAAATAGACAATAATCAAGTAAATATAAAATCGGGAATGTTATGAAAGAAACAAATGAAGCCTGATGGATAATCATGGCTGTCTTGTGTACTGGGCGTGAAGACCTGCTTTAGACAGAATACTCCTCAAGCTAGAATGAGAAGGAGCTGGCCATAGAAACAGTAGAGAAGCATTACCTGGGATAAACTGACCAGCATAATTGGTCCTGAGGTGGAAAGAGTGTGAGAGGCAACGAAGGATTTGAGCAGAGACCCACAGTGACCGATTTCCTTTCTGCAAAGATTGTGCTGATTGACTTATGGAGAACAGCTGCTGGAGGCCAAGCAAAAGGGTAGGGTTCATTGCAGGCATCTTGGTAGAGAAGTGGGCAGCTGGGACCAGGATGGGACAGAGGACAAGGAGAGGAGTGACAAGATGTGACTTGCTGATGGAGTGGGTGTGAGGATGCCCAAGAAAAAGGAAGAATCAACAATGGCTCCCAAGTTCCAACCTTGAGTATTTGGATGGTGATATGTACAAGATAAGTAAAACCAGAGACTAAGAAACAGATTTGGAGGGAAGGATAGGGTAATTAAAATCTGGAATTCCATTTAATTCTCTTTCTATGAATTAGCTGTATGCATTTACTGTCAGAAATGTCCATGGGTAGAAATTCAGCCATGAATAACCTTATCACTGATCCTGTTTGAGCCATGAAATATCTACTTTATAAAATGAGGACATTACAAAGCTAAATACGGGCAATTATTCTTTTAAACTTGGCACAACAGCGACCACTGACTTGACTTACTTGACCACTTGACTCACTTACTTGACTACAATGGGTTTCACTTAATGCAAGCACATCCCAAGGTTCTCAAGGAAAGTATTGAGACATATGGAAGCCTCATTAATTTATTATCCAGGAATGTATTGCTGAATGCAGTAGTGCTAAAAATAAGGGTAAAGGTCTCCACAGAATCAACTTAGGTGCCCATCAACAGTGAATTGAATAAAGAAAATATGGTACATATACACCATGGAATAGTATACAGCCATAAAAAAGAACAAAATCATGTCCTTTGCAGCAACATGGGTGTATAGGGAGGCCACTATCCTAATGGAATTAACACAGAAACAGAAAACCAAGTATCACGTTTTCTCACCTTTATAGGAGAGTTAAACATTATGTACACAAGGACATAAAGATGGGAATGATCGGCACTGGGTTACTCCAAAAAGGGGGAGAAAAGGAAGAAGATAGGGATTGAAAAACTAACTATTTGGTACTATGTTCACTATTTGGGTGATGAGTCCAACAAAAGCCCAAACCTTAGCATTATGCAATATATTCATGTAACAAACCTGCACATGTACCCCCTGAATCTACTATTAAAAAAGAAAAAAGAGTAGAGATCTAAAATTAGTAACACAGCTTCTTCCCCATAAAATGCTTTCTCTAAATGTTTAGCAAATGATTGTTGCTCCTGTTCCTGAATCTTGGCCTAGTTTAAGAGTCTGTGAGTATCAAAACAAGTAATTTGACAAAGCACTCAATCTGGAAAGTTATTACTGCCTTGTTGGAGTAAAGCCTGTCATATTTTGACATAAGAGTCTTCCTATTTTCTGTAGATTTCTGTGCCATTGGTGTTGAGAAGATTCCTAGAGGTTACACATGGTTTTACTTAGTTTAAGAACTTGTCTAGAGAAAAAAATTATTAATTGTACTACTGTTTCAGGGGTATGAAAGATTACTAATAGAAAGCTACACGTGGCTTTTCATCATATATCAGCTGTTCCATTGCATTGATAGTTTAATGTTTTATATGAAATAATATATGGAGTAACAGATATTACCTGAACTTAGTTGTCCCCTGGGGCATCCATCAACTAACCTTCAAAGATTTGAAGTGATGGGATAAATAGTTTGTCCTAGAATATCTCCAGAGAATGAGATTTCCCGATCAGATCAATTCAATAAACATTAAGAGAATATGTATCACATACCAGAAACTGTGCTAGAGACCAGTTAATAGCACATGCATGGTGTTTTTGCAAACTGCCTCAAACTATCACTTGTATTTTTTCTAAACAGTAAGTAATGTATATAGGGCACTTACTGTGTTCCAGTGTTTTAAAGGCGTCACCTGTTAAGTAGTTTCAAGGAATAACTCAGAGCCAGTTATTTTTTCACAGATTTTTTTCACATGTAAGCAACAGGATGACCAATTTGTTTCAGTTGGTCTGAGACTACACCCACTTTATTTTATTGAGGTGACATTTGCATAGCATAAAATTAACCATTATCTTTGGGAGGCCGAGGCAGGTGGATCACAAGGTCGGGAGATCGAGACCATCCTGGCTAACATGGTGAAACCCCGTCTCTACTAAAAATACAAAAAAAAAAAAAAAAAAAAAAAAACAAAAAACTTAGCCACTGGTGGTGGCAGGTGTCTGTATTCCCAGCTACTTGGGAGGTTGAGGCAGGAGAATGGCGTGAACCCGGGAGGCAGAGTTTGCAGTGAGCCGAGATCACACCATTGCACTCCAGCCTGGACGGCAAAGCAAGACTGCATCTCAAAAAAATAAAAAATAAATAACCATTTAAAGGGAATGATTTACTTGCATTTAGTACATTTGCAATGTTGGGCAACCATAAACTCTCTCTAATACCAAAATATTTTTATCACCTGGAAAGAAATTCCCTACCCTGATAAGCAGCAACTCCCTGTTCCTGTCTCTCCCAGCCACCGGCAACCTCCAATTTGCTTTCTTTTTCTATGCATTTACTTTTTCTGGATGACTCACATAAATGAAATCATACAGATCTTTGTATCTGGCTTCTTTCACTTAATGCAAGCACATTGCAAGGTTCTCAAAGGAAAAGTACTGATACGCATGGAAGGCTCATTAATTTATTATCCAGGAAAGTGTTGTTGAAAGCAGTAGTGCTAAAAATAAGGGTAGAGGTCTCCATGGAATCAACTTAGGTGCCCATCAACAGTTGAAAAAAGAAAATATGGCAAATATACACCATGGAATACTATACAGCCATAAAAAAGAAAACAAAGTCATGTCCTTTGCACAATGTATTTGAAGTTCATCAACATCGTAGCATGTATCAATGCTCCATTCCGTTTTACAGCTAAGCAATATTCCATTGAATGTATATGCCACACCCTGCTTAGTCATTGTCCATGGATGGACACTGGGTTATTTCCACCTTTTATCTATCATAAAGAGTGCTTCTATGAACACTCATGCACAAATATTTGGGTACTTGTTTTTTGGTTCTTTTGGGTATATTCTTTTTTTTTTTTTTTTTTTTTTGAGACGGAGTCTCACTCTGTCCACCAGGCTGGAGTGCAGTGGCGCGATCTTGGCTCACTGCAAGCTCCGCCTCCTGGGTTCACGCCATTCTCCTGCCTCAGCCTCCCTAGTAGCTGGGACTACAGGCGCCCGCCACCGCGCCCGGCTAATTTTTTGTATTTTTAGTAGAGACGGGGTTTCACCGTGGTCTCGATCTCCTGACCTTGTGATCTGCCCGCCTCGGCCTCCCATAGTGTCTTTTGGGTATATTCTTAAAAGTGGAATTTTTGAGTCTTACTGTAATTTCATGTTTAACTTTCTGAGGCACCAACTACCAAATTCTTTTCCACAGTGACTGCCCCCTTTAACATTGCCACCAGTAACATACAAGGGTTCCAGTTTTTCCACATCCTTGGGAACACTGGTTCCCCCCACCCCCTTTTTTTAAAATTATAGCCATCCTAGTGGATTGAAGTGGTATCTATTTGTGGTTTTGAGTTTCATTTTCTTAGTGCCTAGTGATATTGAGCATCTTTACAGGTGCTAATGGACCATTTGTCTATCTTCTTTGGAGATATGTCCTTAACGAGTACTTTGCACATGTTTTAATAGGATCTGAGGTTGCTTTGGGGATTCAACACAAAGCACTTAGAACAGTGCTGGGCACAAATATTAACCATATTTCCAAGAAAAAAAAAGTAAAATACACATGCTACGCTTTTATACAAAAGCTACTGTTTTTTAAAGCATTGGCTGCTATGGTTTCCAGTCTTAGCAGGGGAAGTATGTTTACCTGGACATGAAAAGTTCATGGATTTAGAGGGATTCCTTTCATACACTGGCCACTGGTTTACACTCAAACTTATTAAGACAATGACTCAGAACCGCCACCCTCCAACTTCCTAGTTGCTTCTAAAAGTGACTTGCTCTCTGTGTCCAGCTCACAAGGAACAGATGTTCAAATGAGAAAAATAACACCATAACAATTTCCCCTAATTAGTACCTTTGTGAGCAAACTGAACAAGAAGATTGAACAATCCGAGAAACTAAATTACCCTCTCATCTGTGGGCAACCCTTCCAGCACAGCAGGATGAGTCACGAGAGAGCAGAGATGGGACTTGCACCTCTGCTGTGAATAAATGGGGCTCTCAGTCTTCAAGTCTTTTAAGGCTATAAATCTGACAACTTTTAAGAGCACTTTAAGCTTTCTCTATTTTTTAAAAGCTGAGGTTTTCATACCATCTTTCTTCTTACTCTTCTTTTCTCCTTTACACAAAGTGAGATAACTACACTTTTTATACTAAGACATAACAATTCTGTTATGTTTTCATGAGTGTCTATCAGGAGCAGCATAAATGTATTTCCAAGTTAACAGCTAACACGGTAAACTTTAGGGCAAAAAAGAAAGGTGAGAGGAAAGGAAGAGAGAAACTTCTTCTTTTACCACAAGAAGTTCCCAGGCAAAAATCAAACAATACCAAATGATTTGGGTTGTTCTAACATGAAATCCAACATTCATTTGAGAATACTATTTTGTTCTACTTACCATTGGGCATCCCCTGACAGATGAACTTTAATATCATGAGAACAGGCTCCAGCATCTTCACTGTTTTTGCTATGATTTGTATGCTATGATTTCAATATGATTCACCCTTGTCAATTTGAAGCCCAGGGGCCCAAAGGAAATGTGCTGTGTCACAGAACTACAACGTTTCTTTCTCTGTTGTTAAGAACTATTTATTCTTGAAATAAACATATTCTAATCCAACTTGCAATCTACAGCCTTTATCACAGATTCTTGGAACTGAAAGAAAACTTAAGGTCCCCAGTTTCACCTTTAGAATCCATTGGGTAGAGGGATTTCAAGCCCAGTCTTAGGATTCTCTAAGGAAGAAAAGTTTATCGAATCTTCCAATAACTTCTTCCATAGCTTTGACTATTCAAGGTGTGTCCACGTAATAATGAAACATAGTCCCATGAATCAATCTTGAAACTCTCATTTCATAGTTACATTTTACAAAGGGAATTTCCTAGGTTATCCAACGAATATCTTACTTTTCACGTAATTGTATACAAGTTGTTAAAATGTTAATTATTTCACTCTTTTAATTAACCTCTTTCTTATTTTCGTACTTTCTTTCCTTGAGTACATTTTAACAGATAATGTAATCTTTCCCCCAAAAAATTATTTTGAGTTAAGAAATTTCTGTCTTATACACTCTTAAGGGGAATTTTTAAAAAATAAATTTATTGTCAAATGTATCATCTCTTTGCTAATCCTTGATCATCATAGTCTGCAATGTCCTAAAAAGGTCCATATTCATTCTCTGATATAGAAAACAAAACAAAACAAAAAAGTCAGGTGCTGTGGCACAAGGCATAGTGGCAGGTGTCTGTAATCTCAGCTACCGAGGAGGCTGAGGCAGGAGAATTGTTTGAACTCGGGAGGCAGAGGTTGCAGTGAGCGGAGATCACGCCACTACACTCCAGCCTGGGACAGAGTGAGACTCTGTCTCAAAATAAATAAATAAATAAATAAATAAATAAATAAATAAATAAATAAAATTTAAAGATCCAGGTGTGGTGGCCTGCACCTGTGGTCCCAGCTAAGCTACTCAGGAGGGTCAGGTGGCAGGATTGCTTGAGCCCAGTAAGTTAAGACTGCAGTGAGCCATGATCATGCCACCACACTCCAGTTTGGGTGACAGAATGAGACCCTGTCTCAAAAATAAAAAATAAAAAATAACTTTAAATTAAAAAAATATTTAAAAATACACAGACACACAAAAGTGCTTGGTCCAAGGTCATAGCTAGCTTGAATATTTTTGCTGCAGGAACACTAACTGAACCAATCCCTTTCGGAATTATGTACAAACACAAGGTTATGAAAGTCTGTTTTGTAGCTTGTTAGATAAACATTCCTTTTCTTTAAAGACTCATAAATGTGTTTAATTCACAAAGAATGTTTATCTTCCTGAGTTTCTTTCATATACTCCCAAAGAGTACACGATGTGGTTTTTGATAAGTATTTATAACCAGGCAGGCACTGTCTTAAAGAATGGGGATGCAAAGATGAATAAAACTAGGTCTGTACCTGGTGAGGGCCGCCATCTTTCGGGAGCCACCAACACGTGACATATTATTTCTGGACAAGTGGCAAATGCCATGAGGAAGATCTCTCTACAGGGCTGTGGAGGCCAGAGGAATGAAAAGTCAGGGAAGACTTCCCAGAAGAGTTGCTATAATTGTTTAGTTATATGATTACATTATAAAAATTTTAATTTAGTTTTTAAAGGAATATTCTGCATAAAAGAAATTTTTTCAAATAATGTTTATGTCAGAGAATCTGGGAGGGCATGTTAGAGGATAGCAGTGAGAAGGAGGCAAAGTATTTGTCAATTGCGTCACTGAAAAAGGGAAAAGCTTTCCTCTTTAGAATATGAATGCAGATTAGGTGCACACTCACAGGTCGGCTCCAGCTCTGCTTACTGTTTGTTCCCAAACCAGACTAGGCATCATTATCACATGGACAGCTTTCAACAGACAACCTACCTGAAGCCACACCCACAGAGAATGAGGTCTGGAGGGCATCCTGGGATCTTTTTTTTTTTTTTAATTTTTTATTTTTTAGGCAGGGTCTCAGTCTGTTGCCCAGGCTGGAGTGCAGTGGCGAGGTCTCGACTGACTGCAGCCCCAACCTTCTAGGCTCAAGTAATTCTCTCACTTCAGGCCGGGCGCGGTGGCTCAAGCCTGTAATCCCAGCACTTTGGGAGGCCGAGACGGGCGGATCACGAGGTTTGAGACCATCCTGGCGAACACAGTGAAACCCCGTCTCTACTAAAAAATACAAAAAAACTAGCCGGGCGAGGTGGTGGGCGCCTGTAATCCCAGCCACTTGGGAGGCTGAGGCAGGAGAATGGCGTGAACCCGGGAGGCGGAGCTTGCAGTGAGCTGAGATCCGGCCACTGCACTCCAGCCTGGGCGACAGAGCGAGACTCCGTCTCAAAAAAAAAAAAAAAAAAAAAAAAAAAAAATTCTCCCACTTCAGTCTCCCAGGTAGCTGGGACTATGGACTACACCATCATATTTGACTAATTTTTAAATTTTTTGTAGAGGCAGGGGTCTCACTGTGTTTCCCAGGCTAGTCTTGAAGTCCTGGGCTCAAGCGATCCTCCCGCGTTCGCCTCCCAAAATGCTGAGATTACAGGCCTGAGCCACTGTGCCCAGCCTGGACCTATTTTTAATACAAAATCCCCAGATGATTGTTTCATAATGAACTCTCGCCTTACCTCTGCTTGAACCAGTATTTAGGAATCACTTTCTAAAGCAATGACTTGAATTTTTGTGCAGTTTAGAATAAGTAGGGTCTCTGAGTTGTGTCTGGAGCCATTCTTCTATGAGATTCTGACACTCACCTACTGTAAGAAGCCCTGATCAAGACAGAATGTGATTAAGATTAAGCTGTTTTTCGGTGCCATCTACATGTATGAGGAACTGGAGTTTCCAGACAAAACAGTAATATAAATAAATCACTCCCATATTTGTTGTTAAGTTTTGAAACATAGGAGACATTGTCAGCCCCCCACCTTTACTTTCTGGCTTTCAATGTGCTTGAGCCTCTTCCAGCTGCCAGTATTTCCATCTCCAGCCTGAGGACTTTGCCCAGAACTGAGGACCAATCTCACCATGTACCTAACGAAATGGAAGTGGAGCTGGGTGTAGTGGCTCACACCTGCAATCCCAGCACTTTGGGAGGCCAAGGTGGGAGAGCTGCTTAAGCATAGGAGTTGGACACCAGCCTGGGCAATATAGTGAGACATCATCTCTACAAAAAATAAAAAATCATCCAGGCTTGGTTGTGTGCACTTGTGGTTCCAGCTACTTGGGTGACTGAGGGTTGCTTGATCACCCGGGAGTTTGAGGCTGCAGTGAGCTATGATCGTGCCACTGTGCTGCAGACTAAGTGACAGAGCAAGACTCCATCTCGAAAAGAAAAGAAAAGAAAGAAAAGAAAGAAAAGAAAAGAAAGAAAGAAAAGAAAGAAAAGAAAAGAAAAGAAAAGAAAAGAAAAGAAAAGAAAGAAGGAAGGAAGGAAGGAAGGAAGGAAGGAAGGAAGGAAGGAAGGAAGGAAGGAAGGAAGGAAGGAAGGAAGGAAGAAAGAAGGAAGGAAGAAATGCAAATGGCAGGGAATGAGCAACCTTCAAAAGCAGCCCTCAATCAATGCCTGTCAGGGGTTCATGTATAAATGTCCCACCTCCCTTGCCTCTTGGCAGGGTGATTCTGAGAAATGCGTTTGCACTGTTTCCTACAGTTTCCTCATAAGAGTAAGCCCCAGTCACTTACTATGGCAGCTGGCTTCTTTCATTGGCTGCCTTCCCTTGCCTCTATAATTTTCCTTCTCCTTCTCCCCTGTTGGTGCTTGCTACACCTCCCAAATACTTCTTGCACTCAAATTCCCTTTTTTTTGTTGTTTTTTTTTTGTTTTTTTTTTTTTTTTGAGACGGAGTCTTGCTCTGTTGCCAGACTGGAGTGCAGTGGCACAATTTCAGCTCACTGCAACCTCTGCCTCCCAGGATCAAGAGATTCTCCTGCCTCAGCCTCCCGAGTAGTTGGGACTACAGGTGCATGCCACCATGCCCAGCTAATTTTTGTATTTTTTAGTAGAGATGAGGTTTCACCATGTTGGCCAGAATGGTCTCGATCTCTTGACCTCATGATCCACCCGCCTTGACTTCCCAAAGTGCTGGGATTACAGGTGTGAGCCATCACGCCCGGCCTCAAATTCTTTTTTTGTATATTATTTTAACTTGATTTCTATTATTATTATTATTATTATTATTATTATTATTATTATACTTCAAGTTCTGGGATACATGTGCAGAACATGCGGGTTTGTTACATAGGTATGCACGCACCATGGTGGTTTGCTGCACTCATCAAAATGCTATCCCTCCCCTAGTCCCCCTAGTCCCCCACGCCCTGACAGGCCCCAGTGTGTGATGTTCCTCTCCTGTGTCCATGTGTTCTCATTGTTCAACTCCCACTTATGTTCTTGTACTCAAATTCTTATCTCAGGGTCTACTTCTGAAGGGGCCCAAATCCAGAGGATATGGCCCATTCGATGTAATAGTATCATTAAGTTCAAATAGCATTTTATAAGTATTTCCCCTCAAAAGTAAAACTACAATGCAGACATAATAAATAAAACAGATAAGCCAACTTGACACCTATGTTTTATAAGACATGTTGAAAATACACATTTGTTCAATTGCATGATTTTTATTCCAGGAGCAGTTTGCACACACTTGGAGGAAAACCACAGTTAGGACTGCTAGGAAGGAAGGACAAGTTAGTCATCATGCTAGGTATAAGGCCAGATAATGGGACAGATGGACTGAGGTTTCTACTTCCTAGTAACAAAAATAAATAAATTTATTTAAACCTGTGTTCAATGGGTCAGGTGGAAACCTGAAGAGCAGTGCCAGGTTTTGAAAAGTATGTAAATATACACACTGAAAAATCCAGGGGTCCTGCAAAATGTTCCATCTCCAACTGACCCTGATCTGATTGTAAATGAATGAAGGTTCAGTAATGTGCTGGAGCTGGCTCATACCAATCTGTGAGAGCCGAAAAGCCACTGGTGAATTTCAGGAATTTTGCATGCCAGACAACTGCACTTCATGGCTTAAAATAGGACATAGCAGGAGTATTTACACCACAGAAATGAGCAAACACTATACATCTGAGTTTCTTCCTCCTCCTCCCCGTAAGAGCCAGTTGTGAAGCATTTTCCAGCATAGCATTGAATCATGAAGTTGTCATGATGCACCTGTTCTATTAAGAGTCAACCTGGCTACAACAAGGAGACCAAGGACTGGGCATAGGTCAAGACTCATTCTCCTGATGCCTTGTAAAATTGTACTCATATGTGAGAGATCAGGAAAAATATTGCCTAGAAAGGTGGTCCTTCATTGGGCTTTGCAGATGCACAGGGGTTTGCATACACAAACAGTTTTAAAGCATTCAGTTTCCAGATCTTCAACTTCCAAATATGCTTTCTAAAAACTGAGTTGCCTGAGAATGAGACCACCTCTCCACAGTCCCGCTCCCATTTTACGGCTGTAAGGACCGTCTTCTCACACAAGTCAATTCTTACTACTGCGCATTTTCCTGTGGTGTAAAAGGCTCCAAGACCCCAAATGAAGGCATATGAGGGAAAGATGGATTTGGGAAAAGATTCCTTTCATAAATATGTGGGGCTCCTACCTTTCCCTGTTTGATACCTGTATCCCTTAAGGTGAAGCCTGGCATTAAGAAGGAAGGTATTTGAGCTTATTTTGTAATTTTTCTATATTCAAAATAACTAGAAAAATATAGATTTGTGACAATCGTTCTTTTAATTCTAATGGGAGTGCTTTATAGTATCCAAAATTTTTAGATACTTTGGAAAACCCCCAGGCTGCAAATCTTGCATGCCTTCTTTGTTGTAACACCTCAGCATGCTGCATTTCATAAAGTAGTTAAAATGCACTTACACAGTATTGTAAAATATTTATCCAATGACAGTCAATCTTCATCTTATTTCATTTTATAAGATGTTCAATATTTTCTACACCCTAGTAATAAAAATAAGTAAATTTATTTGAACTGGTGATTGAAACACTTCTAGAAGTCAACTTAAAAATGACTGAAAAGTTGCACGGTTTGTTGAAGTTTCTTCAGTGGGCACATGAGCAGAGAACCCTGGCACTGAGGTGGAGCTGCTCTCACAGCCCTCACCTGCAGAGTCTGCCCATTCACAGGGCGTATAAACACTCTTCTAGCATACCCAAAAGTAAAGAAGAGGAAAAAATCACTGTGAATAATTAAGTTGTCATTTAGCAACCCTAAGTAATGTATAAAAAAAGTTTGCAGAAAAAAAACCTAGAAGACAATCGTCTTAATGCAGCGTGATATTCAAATATATATACATATATATATATACACATATATATATTTGATATATCTGAATATATATAGTTGAAATAAAATTTCAATATCAGAAAATATATATATATATTTCTCTGAATATTGACCTTTGTCATTTCATTTAAGAAAACTATAAACCAGGGAAAAAAGAAAAACCTCTGATTTTTATAGTCACTAATCCTCAGCCAAGAATAGACCTCATTGCTTTGTTTCCCCATGAGTATCCAAAAGTGAGCTTTTCTTATATCCTATGATCTAAATGTGCCTGATGTAAGCTGTACTATGGAGTCATACCAGATAGTAAATGTCTATATTATTAATAGTATCAAAGCCATAAATGTGTTCCTGACATAGGCTAACCTTTGGATATTTACGAGACACCTGCACAGTCTTTTAAGAGTTCATGTTGGCAGAATATGTTGAATTGTTTCCTCTAAAAGCATGTACTAAAAACAGTCCTTTTCTTATTCTTTATTAGGAATTCCAGAAGTTATAGTCTCCTATAAAGTCAAAATCATGTGGGAGTAAAATTGATCTTCTTCCAGAAAGTTCCTCCCAGCATTAAAGATGTTGTATTTGTAGAACTTCAAACTGTGGGGGCAGCAACCATCTATGTCAGATTCCAAGAGAATTCTCAATTTCAAGGTATCTTGTTTTGGCAACTTGATGACTACATTCAGCCAGATTGGAAATGGTGAAGGCAGATGAAATATCCTTGATCAAGAAAACAGAAAATGTGTTGCTGTTGTTGTTGTTGTTGTTGTTGTTGTTTTCATCAAAAAGCAGACAATCTCAGGGGCAGCATTTTATCCAAATGACTGCAGACGTTGCCTGACTTTTTTGGCATAAACAGTGTAAAGAATGGCAAGAAATAAACTCTGTTTTGGTGGAAATAATCTATTCCTATTATGTTTTCTAGAAACCCGAGGAATAATCTATCCAACAGTTCATCTATTTGTGTGCCTGGGGAAATTTATTCAAAAAAATTCTTTTATCTTGCAAATGTGTGAGGTAGTATTGATTTAACCACCATTTCTTACATTTGAGGCATAAAATCAAATGATTACTTATATGCATGAAGAGTAACAAAAGACTTAGAAAATGATTCCTGCTAAATTACTTGAAAAAAGCCAAAGGGACCACATTTTAGAAAACAAAGAAAGGGGAATAAAAATGATTAAAGATTTTGGTGATGAAAGGAGCTATGCATGTTTGATCCAGGGGAAGACACTTAAATGACAATCATGAAGAAGGACAGCCATCAGTTTTGCTTGTTATTCAATGATTAGACACAGTGCAGTAGACTAAAGAATGCCCCAGCGACATGGGCACCGTGGAGGGCAGTCCCCATTACCACAGCTTCAACAAGCCCTCCACTGGGCAGAAGCAGATGAAGGGCTGTGCTTGCCCCTCCCTGGTCTATTTCCTCCCTTTGTTTTCCTTCTCTCCCTCCCTTCTGGGTCGCACTCACATTGCCCCTTGCACAGTATTCATTACACTCCTCAGCCCGCTCGGTTCTATTTACTGAGGAGCCTCTATTCATTGTGGGTGTAAACAGAATAAATCCTATTTTGTCCAATAAATAACTGTCTCCAAATATTTCTGTGGATTATTTCCTCCTTGCTGATCAACTTCTTAAGAACATTTTCAGCTATTTTTTTGTTATTAAAACAGTCTAATGAGTGTTTAAGACATGGTACTATTTGTTTTAAAAATTTCAATGTCGCTGGATTCAAGCATTTTTTCCTTTCCTGTCCTTGGCTCAGGCAAACTCACTGTATGTGCATGTGTGTGGTGGAGACAAAGGGAGGGTCCTAGGGAGGAGGTAGGTGTTGATCTGCCCTCACAGGGCTCCTCTCTTTCCTCTCCCAGGTGTTGGCCCCTTCAGTGTTAGAGCAGTGAGGAGAAAGAAGAGACAGGCCAATGCCTCCTTACTCAGCTGGCAAGGTGTGGTTCTCTCTGTTGTCATTACTGTTGCTCTGTTACTGTGACCTAGAGACATGACTTTGTTGCTGTTTTTGTGTCAAGGGCCCATGCACAGGTCTCCAGGAGAACACATGGGGTTATTTGTAGTGTCAACCTTCCCCCTATAAGGCTTCTGGACCTGGGTAGTGGGTTCTGGCCAGACCACTCACCCGCTCTTAGCCCCTGCCACCAGGCACCAGCCCTGCAGCCCCTTTGTGCAGGGAACTCTTCCAGAAAGTAGCCTCCCCCCATCCTAGGGTGTCCATGCCACTCTCGCATCCTTGCCACTCCTCAGGTGGGAGCCTGGCTGCATCTGGGCCACCTGCTCCCTCAGCCTGCCTCTTTGCCGACCTTCTTCGTTTATATCTCCATGTCCCAGCAGTGACGAGCACTCAGCAGCTCCAATGGGTCATGACTTTCAAAGAGGACGAGATCCTTTGTTTCTGACTCTGTGTGAAAGAGTCACCCACTCCCCCTGCAGACTTTCTTGGCAATTATCTTAGACACCTTCCTTGTCTTGGAAGGTGACAGGATTCTCAGCACTGGTACCTCTCACTACACTGTGGGGAAAGGTGACTGGCTTACTGGCTGGTGTCACTCCAAATGTAGAATGTGAGGTGCATGGTGCCTTTAATTCCCCATTAGCACAACAGGGAAAATCCCTTTTGACATTCTGTTACACCCACACTGATCTGGGTAGGTGACTGAGGCAGCTCCCTGGCCTTTGGCCTTTGGCCACTTGAGAAAGAGTCCTGGCCTCTGGTCCCTGCCTCATTCAGTCCTCCTGACAGATATTTGGCACTCGTCAAGCAGTTCATTGGTCCTTGTCAGTCCCAGAACAGTACCTGGTACATGGTACATTTCTTCTTGTATTCACAAGATAAGAACTAAAATCTCTTACTAACTCAGGTCGCTAGTAACAAGAATATACAAGAGACTGAGAAGGAGAGACCCAGGGACAGAATGTCCACTGAGAGTGCAGCTCCTCTTGCCATTTTCTGAAGGACATTTGCATGTATCCCAGCTCATCTCTCCCCACCCGCAACTGTCTCTGTGTATCATTTATTATATTCATCAGAATATTCTGGGATTATTTCCTACCCCTCCCAACTCTGAAAAAAGGAAGCAATTGGATTTATCTGATTCATGGTACCTTCCACACTTACCTCGAATATTTATGCTTTTCATAAGTATTCAAAAGTAACAGCTTCCTTTCAATTTCATTGACTGTGTCAGATTATCCAATTCTCAATGTCTTGAGGCAGAAAGCCTGCTGACAATGTTTCAGCCGCATCATTCTAAATTGCGCCAAAGTTAAATGTGTAGAACTATCATTATCACAGAAATCAAAATGTGCACTTCTTTGTTTGAGACAGGGTCTCACTTTGTCACCCAGACTGGAGCACAGTGGCGCAATCACAGCTCACTGCAGCCTCGACCTCCTGGGCTCAAGAAATCCTCCTGCCTCAGCCTCCCAAGTAGCTAAGACTACAGGTGTGCACCTCCACACCTGGTGAATTTTTGTATTTTTTCTAGAGACAGGGTTTCTCTATGTTGTCCAGGCTGGTTTCTAGCTCCTACAATCAAGCTATTCTCCTGCCTCGGCCTCCCAAAGTGCTAGGATTATAGGCGTGAGCCACCGCACTGGGCCCAAAATGTGTATGTTGATGCAAGGCCAACCTGTGCCAAATCACAGGCAACTACTCAAGACCCTGTGCTTGGAAACCACAAAAAAACACCAGTGTCTGTGTAGCAACTTAGAAGATATCTATTGGCGGAAAAGTGACAGTTCAGTAATTGGTGGGGGAGGGATGACATAAAAATCTTGAACACATAACCAATCTGTAATTTCCAACATAAAAATCTTAAACACACAACCAATCTGTAACTGCTAAAAGTATCACCAAGGAAAGGGGATAAGACTGTCCCTCCTCTTAGACACACTCTCCAGGGAATTAGTTTGTGACTTTTTTCAGCCTTCCCCCAACCCCTGCAGTGATTATAGCATTGTCCTTAGTGGTTTTGCCACCAAGATTCCATCTGGCTTCAGTGTGAACAGGGAAAGGAAAACGAATGAAGAGATATATTTGCCTGGAAGTAACGTCAAAACTTCCAAATTACAGAAATGTTATAGATGGGCATCTCAGCGAATATGACTCCAGAACTTTTTCAGTTCTTTGATTCTACAGGCAAGAAGCTTGTCCATGGCCACGGACATACAATTGGAAATAAAAGTAAACTTCAAAATGTGTCTCTCTTTTCTCTAGAGATTCATGTCATGAATGAGTAAGGGAGAACTAGAACTGCCTAAGAAAACTGTGACCTGGTCTGATCTCCTTTCTAAATAGTGCGAATACAACGTCACCCCATTTCTCAATTATATTCTTGCCTACAAAACACACTGAAGGTTTGTTTACGGCTTTGATTTCTTAATTTGCCTGTCTTGATAACAAATTCCTATTGCTATAAATCTTTGAATTACATAGTATTAATCTCTAACTCAATCTCTTGGTGGCATAAAAGAACTAATCCACTTTTTCTTTTTCTTTTTTTTTTTTTTTTTTTTGAGATGGAGTCTCACTCTGTTGCCCAGGCTGGAGTGCAGTGGCACAATCTCTGCTCACTGCAAGCTCCGCCTCGCAGGTTCATGCCATTATCCTGCCTCAGCCTCCTGAGTAGCGGGGACTGCAGGCACCCACTACTGCGCCCGGCTAATTTTTTGTATTTTTAGTAAAGATGGGGTTTCACTGTGGTCTCTGTCTCCTGACCCTGTGATCTGCCCGCCTTGGCCTCCCAAAATGCTGGGATTACAGGCGTGAGCCACCGCTCCCGGCCCAAACTAATCCACTTTTTCCTGATTGATTGTATCAATGATTCCGTGGAAGTAAGTTGTCATTCATAAGAATATTTAGAGAGAAAATGTTCCCTAGGAACTTAAAGAATAACTTTAGGCAAGTCACTCTGCCTTTCTAAATCTTACTGTCATCATACATGTGATAGTAATAATGATGCTGTATTATAACCTAGAATGACTGTTCTAACAATTTTTTTATTTTTTTATTTTATATATTTATTTTTGAGACTGAGTCTTGCCCTGTCACACCCAGGCTGCAGTGCAGTGGCTCACCGTGACCTCTGACTCCCGGGTTCAAGCGATTCTCCTGCCTCAGCCTCCCAAGTAATTGGAATTACAGGCGCCCACCACCATGCCTGGCTAACTTTTTGTGTTTTTAGTAGAGACAAAGTTTCATCATACTGGCCGGGCTGATCTCGAACTCTCGACCTCAGATGATCTGCCTGCCTTGGCCTCCCAAAGTGCTAGGATTACAGGCGTGTGCCACTGCATCCGGCCCCAATAATTTATAAACTATAAAATCTGATATAAATATTAGTTATCTACAAGATCCTGCTATAGGGCTCTGTACTACTCCACCTCGCCCTGTATTATTATTTATTTACTATTCTGGTAATGGAAGGAGACAGAGCAGGTAAAATGAACTCGAGAAATGACTATCAACTAGATAAGCATTTCCACATGTATGATTATATACATGGATCGTCACAAATTTATTTGGATCATTTCTTAACATTGCCCTTAAAGTCGAGCTGTATTTGAAAGCACTCGACACATTTGAACTATGTTAAGAACCTCCAGCTTCAGAGCGTCCTGTAACTCTTGTTATAGAGCTCAGCCATTGCTAACTGGAAGCAAAAAGAATTGGATTTTATGATGCAAAAGTCATATCAGGAATTAACAATGTGCTCCAGGCACACAACTCTGACTTTTCCAGAGAAGCAGAAGTAAAAATAATATCAAGAAGCAGCTCCATGGAGCCCTTTCAATTTGTGACAGCCGCTGGATAACCCCTCCTTCATTCACAGCCAATGTCTTGAAATTAGCCTTGACCCCATCCTGTACTCCTACTCCTGACCTGCTCCCCCAGGCACAGTGCTAAAGAATTCAGTGAATTTCCACTTAACTTTTACAACAATTTTCCTCTTTTTAGAGATGAGAAAATCCGTTTTTTTTTTTTTTTTTTTTTTTTTTTTTTTTTTTTTTTTTTTTTTTTTTTTTTTGAGACAGAATCTTACCCTGTTACCTAGGCTGGAGTATAGTGGTACAATCATAGCTTACTGCAGTCTCGAACTCCTGGGCTCAAGCGATCCTCCCACCTAAGCCTTCCTAGCAGCCAGGACTATAGATGTGAGCCACCATCCCTGGCTAGGTTTTTCTTTTTTGTAGAGATACGGTCTCTCTATGTTGCCCAGGCTGGTCTCAAACTCCTTGGCTCAAGTAATCCTCCAGCCTTGGCCTCCCAAAGTGCAAGGATTACAGGTGTGAGCTACCATGCCTGGCAGAAAATTATTTTTTAATGAGAAAGGAGCAGGGACCAGCACTTATGACAGCCCCTGGATATCCTCTCCTTCATTCACAGCCAATGCCTTGAAATTAGCCTTGACCCCATCCTGTACTCCCTCTCCTGACCTGTTCCTCAGTACTGAGCCCTTAGCATAGCTCCACCTTCTGTCACCCACAGGTTTCTCCCAGACTAAATGCAGTGGTTCTTTCCCAGCCAGGTCTGCACTGCTTCTGGCCACTCTGTTAGACGCAGTAGATGGAGGCGATGCCCTTCCAAGCAAATGTAAGGGTGACGGCCGGGCGCGGTGGCTCAAGCCTGTAATCCCAGCACTTTGGGAGGCCGAGACGGGCGGATCACGAGGTCAGGAGATCGAGACCATCCTGGCTAACACGGTGAAACCCCGTCTCTACTAAAAAAATACAAAAAACTAGCCGGGCGAGGTGGTGGGCGCCTGTAGTCCCAGCTACTCGGGAGGCTGAGGCAGGAGAATGGCGTAAACCCGGGAGGTGGAGCTTGCAGTGAGCTGAGATCCGGCCACTGCACTCCAACCTGGGTGACAGAGCAAGACTCCGTCTCAAAAAAAAAAAAAAAAAAAAAAAAAAAAAATGTAAGGGTGACATTAACCTATTCGTTTATCAGGCTTTTGCCTCTTTTCACACCTGCGACTAGGAGAGAAAGAAGAGAAATCATAAAGCAGGTAATTTTTCTGTTGTAGATCAAGTTTTTAAAACGTTTGCTCAAGAGGTACTTCATAGTCCCAGTTCTGAAAGTAGGCTGGGATGCCTTCCAGATTTAGTCTGCTTTGTCTGTGCTTAACACTGAGGCTCTTCCAAATGGCAGCTCCCTCAGGAATATGTGAGCAGCACACACTCTCCCTAACATTTGTCAAACTGCGTTAGCAACTAATGCTTCATTCCCAGTAATATTTTGAAAATTTCCCTGATGTTAGAGTGAAGGGACTTTTTTCCCCCATCTGCAACACCCCAATCTTAACAGCCCACCATGCATTTTTCTCTAAGTATCACACCAAGGCCACATGATATTCCTGTGCCCAACAAACTAGAATGTATGTAAATAAACGAGTAGGATAAAATGTAAAGCCACAAGATCATGGAAATTTAGAATGAAAATTTAGATGGGGTTTATTCACTTCATAACTCAACCAGGAGTTCCATTTGCCTAGACACAAGAGATAACATCTTCATCTATTGCTGTGTGACAAATGTTCTCAAACTTAGCAGCTTACAGCAATGTCGACTAATTATCTCACGTTTCTGTAGGTCAAAGTCGGGTGGTCTTGGTTGGGTTCTCTGCTTGGAGTCTCATAGCCCCGAAGTCCAAGGGTCAGCTGGCTGAGCTCTATCTGGAGGATATAGGAAACAACCTGCTCCCAAGCGCATTCACACATTGAGGTTATTGGCAGAATCCAGTTCCTTGTTACAGTAGAACTGAGGTTTCCATTCCCTTGCAGGCTATCAGCCAAAGGCCAGTCTCAGCTTCTGGAGACCACCACCGGCGTTCCTCATCATGGCACCTCCTCCATCTTCATGCCAACAACATCTTGTGAGAAACCCTTCTTGTGTTTCATATCTCTCTGCCTCCCTCTTCTGCCACCAACAGGAGAAAGCTCAATGCTTTTAAGGGCTGATGTGTTTAGATTAGGCCTACCTGGATAATCTCCCTCTTAGAAAGTTAACTGTGCCATATAACACAGGTTTTGGGAATTACAGGACATGGAATCATGGAGGACCATTTAGAATTCTGCCTACACACCTAGCAAGTAGAATTAATACAAAAATTAGCTGGGTGTGGTGGCGGGCACCTATAATCTCAGCTACTCGGGAGGCTACTCAGGAAGCTGAGGCAGGAGAATCACTTGAACCCAGGAGGCAGAGGTTGCATTGAGCCAAGATCGCACCACTGCACTTCAGTCTGGGCAACAGAGCAAAACGCCCTCTCAAAAAAAATAAAAACAAAAGTAAAAAATCCTTTTGCTGTATCCTCAAAGATAAAGGTGTTTTAAGTACCTTTATCTGTAAGTTTTAACAGTCAGAAGCAGTTAGAAATAATACTGAGAATGATGTTTAAATCTGTGCACATGAAAGTTTAAAAGTCAGACTGAATTGGTCTACCGTACGCACACCAAAGAAGTATCTTTCATTTTATTTTGTGTTTGTCCCCCAACTTTTATTTATTTGTTTATTTATTTTTAATTTTGTGGGTACATAGTAAGTGTGTATTTTTATGGAGTACACGAGATGTTTTGATAATTGATGTGAAATAAATACACCATGGAGAATGGGGTATGCATCCCCTCAAGTACTTATCTTTTGAGTAACAAACAATCCAACTACACCCTAAGTTATTTTAAAATATACAATTAAGTTATTATTGACTATAGTGACCTTGTTATGTTATCAAATGGTTAATCTTACTCATTCTTTCTCAAAGAACTATCTTAAAGAAACAAATTGGCATCCTCCAAAGAAGGTACCAATAATACTTTAGTAACTGATTTTTCTTAATACACAATTTTATAAAATATTCTAAAATATCCCACCTTGTTCTACAAAAAATTTGAGGCCATAATTGTCCTGCTCACCCCACACCTTTAATTTGACAGCCCCTGGATATCTACCCTTTCATTCACAGCCAACGTCTTCCAATTAGCCTTGACCCATCTTGCTCTCCCTCTCCTGACCTGTTCCCCAGTTAGTGAGCCCTTAGCACAGCTCTACCTTCTATCACCCACATGCTTCTCCAGGATTAACTGCAGTAGTTCTTCCCCAACCAGGTCTGGACTGCTTCTGGCCACTCTGTAAGCAACCTGTGAGGAGGTCCAGTCACCGGAATTTCCCCCTCTCAGCATCACACTGCCTGTCAAGGAAACCTGTCCTATGCCTCAGGGATAACTGCTTCTTCCCTGGCAAACTTGTAACTCATGAATTCCCCTTGTTTGCTGCCGCCCCCCCCCCCCATTTTAGTGCATATTCTTCTTCCATTTAACTGTGATTTTAAAGATACATAATTTATTATTTTACTAATGGCTTATTTAAAATCACTTGTATGTCCCTTATGTTTGGGTCAATATTATCTCTCTTAGATTATGCACCTTCACAGGTTGGTAAAAAGGTACCAGCAAGTGTTAAAGTGCTTTGGGAAGTATTTGCCCAGGAATGTGGATGATCATAGTGTTGAGATGTTCTGGGCAGATAGTCCCAATTCAATACCTATGTATCACCCCATATGCCAAAACTTTCAAAGTTAAGAGAAGCCCAGGTTTATACATGGACCATATTGTTGAAAGCTGAGAAGTTGGAAATAAGAATCTTGAGGTGTCTTTTCCTGTGTGACTGGAACAAAAGTTGTTCCCACCCAATTTCCTGGTATGTACAGCCCCTGGGTCCTGTAGACTCAAACCCATCTCAGAGGCCAATGTCAAAAAAGTATTTTTTTCTCACTATTGAATATGAATTTTTAATTTTGATTAATAATTGATATATTTGTTCAAGTAAAAGAAAGTCTTCTTCCTTATTCATTGCATTCAACTTTTTTTAAAAGTGTTGCCAGGTGTGGTTGTACGTGCCTATAGTCACAGCTACTTGGGAGGCTGAGGTGGGAGGTTCACTTGAGCCTGGGAGGTTGAAGTTGCAGTGAGCTATGATGGCACAACTGCACTCCAGTGTAAGTAACAGACTGAGACCCTGTCCAAAAAACAAAAAATGTTGACCTATCTTGGCTCTCTAAATTTAAATGCAAACCTTGTGAATTTCCACACTTTTTTAAAAATGAGGGGACTTAAAGCAGAAAACTTTGCTTCAAAAATAAATCTTGGGAATGTAA
Source organism: Rhinopithecus roxellana (assembly GCF_007565055.1). Classification (NCBI taxonomy): domain Eukaryota; kingdom Metazoa; phylum Chordata; class Mammalia; order Primates; family Cercopithecidae; genus Rhinopithecus; species Rhinopithecus roxellana. Next base: position 27,575 of record NW_022143854.1, read on the forward strand.
ATATAAGCATATTTTATCAATTTTTTAAATAAAAAACATTTCTAAGTACTGCAGTCTTGGCTACAGACTGAAAATAGTCTCTAACATCTCTTAAAATGTTTTGTTTCTATTTTACTGTATGTCATTAGGTACATTATCTTTGGTTCCAGATAACAAAAATGAAGCAGTACAACAGCGAGGGAACCATTTTCTGATAATATTTCCAGGATCGTCACAATCAACTCGGGGAACTCGGTGTGCAGAAGCCCTGCGGGAGGGAAGTGGCTGTCACTCATCAATGGTGTCATTCAGACCCTTGCCCCGGACTTCACCCGGCAAAATCCCTGTCAGGTCTTTTTTCCTCCTTCTGGATTCCAATTAAAGCTTTGTGGCCAAAATATGCAGTGACAGATGGCTCATTTCATTGCTATAATGTCAGCCTTTGGGACTCCAAGGGGATGATTCCAGGAATAGAAAGTGGAGCACATACAGGAGTGGATGTAAAACAGAATATAAGACAAGCAGGGTCCTCTAGTTCTCAGAGGAATAAGGAACTTCCCTTCTAAACTCATCTAACAACAGGGAGCAGCCCCTCCTCTCTCTCAATGTGGTAACTTGTGCATAGACTGAGACTTGGGTTCGGTACCTCCTCTGAGCCTTAGCAGCTTGGTTTTGAACATGCTCCTCAATTTTCTCATAAGTAAAATGGACATCATCATTGTACTTATCTTCTAAGATTCTTGTGGGGTCTAAATAACATCTGAAATGAATTCAGCTAAGTGCCCCGCCCCAGCTAAGCACTCAATAAATGGTAATGCTACTTTCCTCCCACTATTAGCTTGGCTTTATATGAAAAACAATGCATAATGTAACATAAAACAAGAGGCACAACATAGAAAGCCTACTAATCGAAATGCTATCTTGTTAAAATTCCCAATTCAGATGGGACTTAGACTAAATTAAACTAAAGCCAGCATTTTATTGTGTTATTATAGAACGAGGGGGGTTTTCCCACTGAAACAGGCCTGAAGAGACAATTAGCTTTTCATATCACAGAGACCTCAAGTCTCTAAAGCTAAGAGAGATTGTGGTGTACCCATAGTTAGATCTAAGAAGCTTCCTTGATAACAAATTTCCCATGTTGCTTATCGGAATTGGCCCTAATTTTCCATTTTTGTTTGCTTCCTTTTTTGAGAAAACATGTAAAGTTTTCTATCACATGCATTTACAAAGCTATAATTTATGAAGGATCCTGTTTTTCTCTAATTTGGTATATCCTGCTCTTTTCCCTAGAGGTCTGTATTGATGCTGCTGTTTTCCAGTTTGTCAGTTTGTCTTGGCATCGGTGCCTCACCATTTGGCACCTGACTCAACACAGATTTACCACCATTATCTAAACAGTACCACCCCATCTGAATGTATTTCACAACCGGCCGTCTCCGTGCCATGCCTCTGCCTGGGTCTGCTTTCCATTATGTTACCCATCCATCTGCTCCAAAAGAATGTCAGGAGGGAGTGATGCCGCTTTGTGTAGCATGTTAAAATCTTGACCTTTACTTGGATTTAGTCACTGTGCATCACTGGATTCCTAACTTTTTCCTTCAAGGTTCTTTCCACACTGAGAGTCATGCAAAGTTCATCAGATTCATATTTTCTGAAATATCCTCATAAGCCTCCTCTCCTATGATTAATGTGAGTTTAATACCAATTATAGTTAACTACTGGGTGCCACAATCTTTACATACATGACTTTTAATTCTTATAATAGCCCTATGTGTTCCTAAGTGCTATTATCCCTGTTTTATGGATGTAGACACTGAGATTTGGGGAATTCAAGTGACTTCCCCAAGAGCCCACAGTAAGTGGCTGCCTTTCCCACTAAGCCAAGATGCCCAAGAGGTGCCTTTGAAGGGCAAAACAGTTGTTCTCAAATGTTGGCATGCATAAAGTTGCCTGGTATTATTAAAAGTATACCCCACAGAAGCCGGGTGCAGGGTCTCACACCTGTAATCCCCACTACTCAGGGGACTGAAGCAGAAGAATCACTTGAGCCCAGGAGTTCAAGTCCAACCTGGGCAACATAAGGAGATCCCCTCTCTTAAAAAAGTATAGCCCATAGAGTCCATCCCTTAAATTCCAGGCTCTGTTCCCCAATTCTGATTCCATGGGTGGACCCAGGCTCTTTCTTTTCTGCACACTTTCCTGGAGATTCTGATGCAGACCATCTGTGCAGCACACCAGCTCAGGTGAACCACAGCTCGGCTCTGTGTCCCCAGCTATGCACCAGCTCCAACCGAAGCACCACATTTCCTCCCTTCCTTCTGCTTAAAGCCATAAATTAATCAAGTGCTGAGACTCGCTTTTATAATAAAACGTAATCTCAATGAGGTTTTCTGGAATTCAGGTTTTGTTGGAGGCAGAAATCTAGCCTGGGGATTAATAGAACTGGTTTCTTTGTCTCTTCCCCTTACGACTTTTTCTATGTCATTTGATAAAATAACCTCATTGTGTTTTTATTCTTCTCCTCTGTAAATGGAATGTGAAAATCCATGTCTACTACACACCATGAAAGACTCTAAGGAGGAAGAGGAAAAATGTGTCCATGAGAGTTGCACACAAAGCTCCAGGCAGGAATCATAGTGTGAGTCCTCAGGATCAAATTACTCTCTTATACATATTGGACATGTTGATTTATCATGGTTGCTATTTTACTTCACAAAATACAAGGGATAACACATTTGGTTGGAGTTGGTGAGACTTGAACGTGCTGTCTTGCAATGCACAGGTTTTGTACTCTTGGGAGAGTTATTTATTGTCTATGTACCTCATCCTCTTAGTGTGTGAATGAGAATAATAATAATACTATTATCAACTTCATGGGGTTATGTCACTTAGTGTTTTGCATAAATGAACTGTAACAAATTGCTCAGCCCAAATATTTTCATTCTCAATAGCCTGACTTCAAGTTATTGACAATAGCAACATATTCATTCTTAAGTACGTGCTATACCTGCTGCAATATTAGGTGCTACAGAAAACAAATATGCCATTGTTCCTGCTCTTAGGAGAGTTACATTGAAGTAGATGAGATGCTCTTACCTGATACCTAAAGCAACTGACTTGGGGGGATTTTCACAATGTATAGTTAAGGGTGAAGAGCCAGATGCAAAAAAATACATATAATATAATGTTAGTTTTTAAAATCATGACCAAGTCTCCCTTTTTCTTTTTTTTTTTTTTTGAGACGGAGTCTCGCTCTGCCGCCCAGGCTGGAGTGCAGTGGCCGGATCTCAGCTCACTGCAAGCTCCGCCTCCCGGGTTCCGGCCATTCTCTTGCCTCAGCCTCCGGAGTAGCTGGGACTACAGGCGCCCGCCACCTCGCCCGGCTAGTTTTTTGTATTTTTTTAGTAGAGACGGGGTTTCACCGTATTAGCCAGGATGGTCTCGATCTCCTGACCTCGTGATCCGCCCGTCTCGGCCTCCCAAAGTGCTGGGATTACAGGCTTGAGCCACCGCGCCCGGCCCCTTTTTCTCTTTTAGAGACAAGGTGTCTCTCTGTTACTTTACTCAGGCTGTGGATTGCAGTGGTACAATCATAGCTCACTCCAGCTTCCAACTCCTTGGGCTCAGGTGGTCCTCCTGCTGTCAGCCTCCTGAGTGGCTAGAAGTACAGGTGCATACCACCATACCTGGAAAACTTTTTATTTTTGTAGAAACAGGGTCTCACCATGTTGCCCAGGCTAGTCTTAAACTCCTAGGCTCAAGTGATCCTCCTGCTCCAGCCTCCCAAGGTGCTGGGATTATAGACATGAGCCACTGTGCCCAGGCCCCCTGTTTTTATATGTATATTTATATATACAGATATAAAATATTATATAATATATAATGTACTAAATAATTTATATTATATATAATGTACTAAATATATGTGGATATATTATGCATCTATATATCATTAATATATGTTGTTTAAGACAGAGAATAAAGGAATAAAGAAAAAGAGAGACACAAGGAACAATCACAAGTAAACAATAAACAGGACTGTTCATGGTTGAAAAAAAGAACATATATGACATTATTACATTTAAATACATTAGTATCTCTGTGTGTGTGTACATAAAGCAATGCACAAAAACATAGTCAAATGCCAACAGTGTCTAAATCAAGGTAGTGAGATTTAAGTGATATCAACTCTTTTTCTGTATTGTTAGACTCCTCTATAATAACAAATGTGATTTGTAATAACTAAGAACATTTTAGGGAAGACAGACCCTGCCAAATATATTTATTATTGTACATGATACATTGTTTTATCTTTTTAAAATTGTCGCTAACAGGTATGAATTATTTTTGAATGGGAAAAATGTTATTCTTTAAACAAATATTCTCAGTAATCATAAAATGCAGTGGAAGAGTTATTCTAAATGGAAGGTCAAAACGCCTTCAGTTACCCAAATAAAGTAAAGTGCACAATGAACTTGCTTTGCAAGAAAAAAATCATTACTGAACTACTTTTTTCCTTCCTTCTTTTCCTTCTGTAGACGTTTCAATTATGTAATTCCTGGATTTGTTGAAAGAATTTCAATTTTTTTGTGTGTGTGACGGAGTCTCCCTCTGTCGCCCAGGCTGGAGTGCAGTGCCCGGATCTCAGCTCACTGCAAGCTCCGCCCCCCGGGTTTACGCCATTCTCCTGCCTCAGCCTCCCGAGTAGCTGGGACTACAGGCGCCCGCCACCTCGCCCGGCTAGTGTTTGTATTTTTTAGGAGACGGGGTTTCACTGTGTTAGCCAGGATGGTCTCAATCTCCTGACCTCGTGATCCGCCCGTCTCGGCCTCCCAAAGTGCTAGGATTACAGGCTTGAGCCACCGCACCCGGCCGAAAGAATTTCAATTTTAAGAAAATTTTACGATATGTTTTGACTTATGTTTTTCCAACTCATTATTATTTTCTACAACTCAACATGTCCCAAACAGAGCTCATTGTCTTCTCTTTGACCTTAACCTACTTCTCTTCCCATCTCCCTTTCAAAAGGAATGTCACCACCATCCTCCGGTCACCCAAACTGGATATCTGGGAGCCACCATGGATATCTTGCTCTAGTTCTAGGTCCTCTGCAGACAATGAGTCAATCATTTCTGTAGATGCTACATCCTAATACGAGGTCTCTCCTTATCACATCCCTTCTCCATAGCTATTGTGCTCATTGATCCTACCTAAATTGTAGCAATTATCTTTAAATCAGCCCCCCCGTCTCTACTTTGAAATTTTGATCAAGTAACTCCACAGAAGAATATTCAAACTTCTTCACTTACTATGCAAACAGTTATGAGTTGTCTGCCCAGACTCACATCCTTCAAAGAACCAAACTTCTCCAAAATGTGTTATCCTGGGGGCTATCGGTCACAGTACCCTCACTCCCCATCATATTATAAGCCTGACAGTGAGCGTGCTCTCTCCCCATAGGCTCAATGATTGCTTCAGAGTTCAGAGATAGGCATATGTAAGAAAAGCATCAAGCATTCTGCCCCAAGTCTTTTCTGCTAGAGTTAGAGGGAGAACCCTCTCTTGCTTTTGGTGGGTTACAGGCTAATTAGCAAACTCCTTTGTAAGACTTATTTCCGTGAACTTTCTGGGAAAGCTCTAGTATGGAAACACAGAGCAAGAGAATTATTTTAGTTGTCCTATAAATAGGACATAGATTTCATCCAGTTTAGGAACCAATCTCAGTTCTAGAAAGGGAGCCATGTTATGTGGTGCTTTACAGTGATTTCTACATTATTATAAGTGTGGTGGCTCCAAAAATGGGAAGCTATTAATTCTAACTATATTTTCAACTAAGATATAAATATATTTAGGTTTTTACACCATACATTATGCAACTGCCATTAATTGTCTACTTTTCTGTTCTTTTTGTTGATTAACAATAGGCATAAAAATTACACATATCTTAAGTATACAATTCAATGCATTTTCACAACTGAATGCAATTTTGTTACTGTATCTTTTTCATGTACATAACTAAATTTTAAGATAGCTAAGGTCAGGACCATGTTTTCACTTTCCAAAACACCTAGCTCAGTCCTAGGTCCAGCAGTAATGCTGCCCAATATTGATGATGTTGTCTTTTACTTACCAGACAGGTATTGTGTACCAGAAAGTCATTGGGTATAAAGGCAGAAAGACTACTTCAGCATAAATTCATTTAAAACAATAATTATATTAATCTCTAACAATTATCAAGGATTTAAAGGTTTTATTATTATTTCTGTTTTACAGATTAGGAAACTGTAATGGAGAGAGATTAAAAAATTGACCAAGATTAATTAGCCAGAAATTGAAGAGCAAGACCCCAAGATAAAACTTAATTTCCAAAAAATAATTTAAGCCATGTAGTCTCTCCACTATGATAATTCTCTTTTTCTTTGAGACTGAGAAAAACTCAGTCATCTTTCTTAAGACCAAGGAATAGAACACACTTTCTTTAGTAAACATTAGTGATGATTCAGCCTTGGAGGAGGAAAGAAGTTGAAGAAACTGTAGTAGCATTTAAAATTCTGCAAAAAAGAAAGGCAAGACCACATGTTAGAAATGACAGACTTACTTTTTGATTGAAGGTATCTTCCCTTTCTTCCTGGATCCAGATCACCTCTGCAGCACTGGCTTCTTTTCCATGCTGTTGCTTGTGTGTAATTGCTACCATCCTTAATTTGGGTGCTCTGCCTGATGGGTGGAATGATACTTTTGAGTGGGCAGCAGCCTGCCTCTTATCTCTTGAAATGCCGGTCATTTTATCACAAGGAGATGGATGAGAAAGTGAGATTGTCCTTGAGTCCACTGAGACGATATCAACCAAAAAACTCACAAAATCGCATTTGTTTAAACTGTTTAAGGTAAGAATATTTTTCAGATTCTTGAATTATATGTTTAAGTAATCCAAGATTTTCTTGGAGATATGTAGTCTGGAAAGCTATATATACTACTAAGAGAATTTTGGATACATCTTTATGTTCTGACGCAGAGTGTATTGTCAATATTTCTGTTAAAAAATTAAAAACAAGCAACAGGCATTAAGGATTCGGTAACTAACGTTCTTTGGCTATATTTTTCCTTAATATAGCTAAGACAAAGAAAATTTTAGCGACACTTTAAACATAGTCAAAGTGAAGAAAATAATATATATGCTAATTTGATGTCACTGCCATGTAATGCTCTAAATAGTACAATAGAATTGACATATTTGATTCTGAACTAGTAGAGACTACACATGAAGAACATATAGATTATGAATCTGTAGACAAAGAAGATAAGGTAGAATTAAAGAATGATTTTGAAATTCTCTTATAACTAAAGTTATGCATCACTTTAGCTTTGAAAGCAAAAAGAAGTCTAATATTTAAAAAAATATATTTTTAAAGTAAGATTTCCATTTTTTCATTACTAAACAAAGTATGGCAGTTGTGAAAGACAATGTTAATACACACTAGGGAGAAACATGGCCTTAACCTTTCACAGATATCTCTTGGTCTTTCTACCTCTGTTAATGAATGTCTTTCAAACGAAACAGTAGAAGCACAGCAGCCATACCAGTGTGTGATTGTTTTAATAATTTAATGATCTGAAGAACAATCACTCTTAGTGGAGTGATAACTCCACTAAGTTATCAACCCAAACTGCCCTGCATATAGCCCTATAAATTACCAGGAAAGTTATATTTTTCCCCATAATGCATTTTTGTAACAAATGTTCTTGATGGATTGGGTTGAGAAGAAGGCAGAATGAGTCTGCAATTCTCTTTAAGACTTGCATGGTGATAAAATTTTAGAGCTTAAAGGGACTTTAGAAGTCATTTCATCTAACTTTCTCATTTTGCAAATGAAGGAACTGAAGCTTAGAGAAGGTCCACAACTTACCCTGAATAATTAAGTAAATTCGTAGTAGAATCATAACCCCAACCTTCCTCTATTGATTCTTAACAATATTAACTAACAGTTCTAAGCACAGACTATATACAAGCACTGTGCTTAAGTGCTTTACATGAATGTTTATTGCCCTATGAAACTGGTGGTATCATTATCTCCATTTAACCCCAAGGCTCTGGCCAAAGGGAGTAAATGAGAAGTAGACCATTCTTCACAGAAACAAAAGCCTAACTTCAAATCATCTCTGAAGTGGAATTAATGTGATCCTTTATCTCGATCCTTTATCTCTACTGCTTCTGGCCACTTGCCAGTAACCAAGGTTAATCCTCTCTGAGAGAAGATAGCAGCTTAGACTTCAAATTGTTTTTACAATTTTCAAATCAATGGCTAGCATGTACTCATAAATAACCAGATGTATCAGTAGCCAAGATGACATGCCCACAAATCCAAAGAAACAATAGATGATAAAAACAGAGTTCAGGAGAATCAGGCTAATGTTCAAGGAAGTAAGATACAGGATTGGAGACTTTGGCAGAGAGCTGGAAACTACAAAAGTAAATGAAAATCTGGAACTGAAAAATATCACCTTAATGGAGATTACACAGCTGATAAGAAAATTAGAAAGCTAACTAGAACATAAGTCAAAAGAAAATATCCAGATGAAGGAGAGACATAAAACGACGGAAAATCGAGCAAATAATTTAAGAGACATAGACAATACCATGAGAAGCTCTAATTCTTGTTATTAAAGTCCTAGAGAGAAGAGAGAAAATAGAGTAGAAGCAATATTTAAAGATAAATGATTGAGAATTTCCAGAATTGACCAAACACATAAAGATTGAAGAACTCTAAAATATTCCAAGAAAAACAAATAAAAAGGACAACCCTAAAGGTACACAACAATAAAACCACTGAAATTCAAAGACAAGGAGAAAATCTTAAAAGCATCCAGAGAAATAAAAAGACAAATTGACTTTGAAATAGCAACTACAACAATGGAATCTACAAGGCAACAGAATATCATTCAACTACTGAAAGAAAATAGCTGTCAACCTATAACCAGCAACAATGTCCTTTAAAAATGAAAACAAAAAAATACTTTTTCAGACAAACCAAAAAAGAAAATCACTATAAAGCAGACTGCACTAAATAATAAATATTTTTAAATATTGTTTAAATAGAATCAGAATAAAGTCTACATTTTTTAATTTCTAGATTAATCAGCAAATAAAAGAACAGTAAAAGAGTATATAGCCATCAAGCTAATGGTGGAATAGATAATAAAGAAAAGAAACAAGAGGAAAAAGAACATGAACAGCCTGGGCACAGTAGCTCCCACCTGTATGTAATCCCAACACTCTGGGAAGCTGAGGCAGGTGAATCACTTGTGCCCAGGAGGTTCAAGACCAGCCTGGGCAACACAGTAAGCCCTCATTTCTGAAAAGAAAAAATATACATAAACAAGGTGAGACAAGAATAAACTAAACATTAAAAAGGCGGCTTTAAACCTAATGATAGTGGCAATTACAATAAACATAAATGTACAATATCTTCTAATTAAACAGAAAAATTACTAGGAGAAATATTTTAAAATACTACTAAAAATAGCAATATTCTGTTTCCAACATATACAAAATATAGAAAGGTTGAAAGTAAAAGGATTTAAAATAATATACTATGCAAAAATATTTATCAGACTGCCAACTACAGTATCATTTATGATCTCTCAGATTTCCACTACTCCCAATCAAATGGAAATTGATTTTAGAATTTCCATTCGATTGGAGTAGTGGAAATCTGAGAGATCATAAATGACCTCAACTCATAGTTAAAACAAAACCTAATATAACAAATCTGGTCTCAGTATAGAAAAAAGTTATCTATTAAGTTAACATAGCATTAAGCAAAACACAGATAGGTCAAGACATCCAGTCACAAATTAAAATTGACACCCACAATTTAGCACACTTCTAGTCTTATGCACAAATCAGGATCACACTACATAATAAGTTTTTAAAGTTTAGAATTAACAAATATCACATAACTTTCTTTATGAAAACTATTAAAGAAGTGATTACTACAGCATCGAAGTTTAAGGCAGGAAAAGGACTTGTTGTTGAGGAGGACACATGAACAGTTTCTGGAGTGCTGGCACTGGTCTGTTTCTTTGTCCAGATAGTGGTTTCATGAGTTTTTCCATTATAATAATTAATCAACTTGTATATATATTTACTATTTTATAAGTATTTAATATTTATGTAAATATGTGGTCATATATGTATATTAATAAATACATATTAAATTTTTTTAATCACAAGAGCCATTTTCTTGAGTATGCTACTGTTTTCAATTAGAGCAGGATCAAGTTAGGCCAAGAAGAGTCCCAGAGGCATATTCACCACCCCAGCCTACCCTGCCTCACTGCATCCTCCATCTTCATGACCACGTGATATCTCCAACCTTCATCTTGCCAAAGTCTCAAGGTCACATTGATTGGTTTCTATTCATTTCTAAAAAATAGGTTTCTTTTAATATGCCTTTTCTCTGATACATAGTAATTTTTACATTATCATAAATAGGCACTAAATTTCTTTACCTTTCTAAATCAACAAAACCAGGTACAAGTCCTCATCATGCCCACAATAAATTTAACACTTGCTTAGCAGACTGAGCTTTCTGTCAGTACAATACTAAGCCATTAAGCAAAGTATTAATAACAGGTAGATAAAGACTATATTGATGGTTATAAGATTGTTCATATCAAAGAAATATCGGCTGTTGAACATTCACTGTTCCATGCATTATGCTTATCTGATATCTCACAACAACCTATGCGTTAAGTACAATTGTTTTCCCAATTTTACAGGTAAACAAACTGAAGCCTATAGGATTTCTCAGTGACACTGGTAGTAGCTTGAAAAAGAAGGATTTGAACCCAGAACTTCTTGGGAGTTGAGTTAAGACATCCTCACACTGAAGGCTGTGCATGACAATAGTCCACCACGAAGCCTGTGCTATAGAGAAGGGGGAATAGTGGGCTTTTCTAAAACTTGTGTCTATGAAGATGTTACACAGGGAATTTATCTAAATTCCATTATGGAGTAAAGTAAAATAAAAGCTAAAGAGCATGGAAAGCGGTCTTCCTTCAAAACAGTACTCATGAGGTAATGCCCTGAGAAACCCCACTAAAGGTCTTGCCTTTCTTTTTACTTTTAGTTTCTCATCTGTGCTCCTGCAAGCGTGAAATTGAACAGAGAGATGTATGTATATTTCCAAACACTCGCATTCCCAATAGATTCAAATTCCTTATCTAAATGCCCTAGAATATCTCCTCCTCCGACCTCCTTATTTATATTTTATTCTTCATTTGGTTCCACTGCTTTCTATAGCAAAGCAATAAATAGTTCCAAGCTTCCCTTTCAAGTCTCTAAATCTTCTTGTCTTTATTGCATTTCTTCTCACTCTATTCTGATGTTTTCATTTTCATGGTCCATCTTGCTCTGTATTTTCTTCTGTGACTGTGAACATTATAAATACTCCTGCCTCTGTCCCTGTGAATATTATCAATCCTTCTGCTTGCATCATTTTTATTTTTCTGCCCTTCTGACTGGCTTCGCTAAAATAAACTTCACATTTACATTATAGAAAATATTTATACACCCTTTCTCATATAATTTGCCAAAGATATAGTTCTTAATTCATGGATTTATGTGAGGTTGAGAATGTAGTGTTTATTACAGAATTCAGATTAATATAAGATTCACTGACATTTAATTACACACCTAGCAATGATTTTTTTAATCACTAGAAAATGAATTATAACAAATGGCAGATATGCAAAAACCTCCTATAATCATGAAAATTATGATTATGGTAATTCGTGATATTACCATTATCACATTGATAATGATAAAGGTAGTGATGATGATGATGGTTATGATAAATCTATGAATTAAATATCACTATATTTGTATACACACAGAGAAATTCCACGTCTTCCCAGGTGGTAGTAAATAGAACAAGCCTACAATGATAGTTAGACTGTAGTCAGGCCACTAACAATTATTTTTTGCACAAACTTCTGTTTAGTTATTTTGAATTTATTTTATTTCCAAAGGCATTGCCAGATGCCAATCAATACGTAAAGAATATGAAAGAAGAAAAATAGAACAAGTGCCTTGAAAGATTATAAAGTATCAACATAATTTTCTGTTGCCAACTTCTAGAAAGCTGAAAAGCAATCCCCATTATACCACGAATTGTAGATAATCTAGGTTTACATCTTACTTATATAACTGCTTTTGCCAAGTTGCTCTGTTATTGCTATTATTTAGGAAGTGCCAACAGGATTTTAAGACCTTGTCCATATTTGTTGAGTTATGCACTATCTGGATAGGACAAAAAAGATGATGCATAAAAACCCAGGAGTGGGTGGGCGCAGTAAATTCTCATTTTCTTTTTTGTTTGCTTCTATGCTGCTTTCTTAGATGACAGAACAAAAGCGTCACTGTCCTTCATCAAAGAAGGAAGGGAGGAAAAAGCAGAAAATGTGGCCAAAATCAAGACAAATCAAAGAAATGGGAAAAATTACCTTAATTCATCCATTACAATTCTAGCTTTAGTAGGAATAAAAAGGGGTTATTGTTCTTTTAAGTCTCAGAAAGAAAAAAAGAAGGCTAAGAAATGAATTTGTGGAATCAAACTAAGAAAATTAATGAGTAAGAATAGCCAAGGTTTGCTTTGAAGCTTGATCAAATGAATTTTACTAGTGCTCTCTTTTTACAGTAAAAAATACTTAATTCATACTCACTTGCCATTAATTTGACCAAATAATAAAGACAAATAAAAATAAAATTATGATAGAACTGAGAAATACATATTGTGGTCCATGGGTCATTTTCAATACTAGAGATACAGTAAGACCCAAGATTCTAGAACCAACCTGTTTGGGTTCAAATCCTGGCTTTGTCACTTACTAACTGTGTGACCTTGGGCAATTGAACTGACCTCTCTGTGTCTTAGTTTCCTCATTTGTAAAATATGGAAAAGAATAATATGTACCTTGTAGAGGTGCTGTAAAGATTACATTAGTTCATAAATGAAAAAATTTTAGAACCGTGCCTTCCATATATTAAGCGCAATTTAAGTATTTACTGTTATTTGAAAGTCATTTTCAGAAAGACATTTGGTTGATCATAACACTCATTTCTGGTTTTAAAAATACTCATAAAGCTAGGAATAGAAACAAAAAAGTTTTCTTAACTTGTACCAGTTAAGAAGGTTTCTGGCGGCTCATGACTATAATCCCAGCACTTTGGGAGACCAAGGAGGAGGATCACTTGAGCTCAGGAGTTGAGA